>NW_008238452.1:67931-129516 GCF_000691975.1 Corvus brachyrhynchos | reverse complement strand
ACGGAAAGCTTCTCTTTGATCCCATACTTTATCCCAGATCTCGTCCCAGAAACACCCCTCACAAGACACAGGAGGTTCGATATTAAAAAGTAAGTCTCGAGAAATACAGGAGAACCTTTTGAAAAGCCAGATGAAAAAGTGTTCTAGATCTCCCGGTTGCATTACTTTTTTGTTTTGCTGTTCAAGGATTCCTTTAACTTCTAGATACATTTTTCTCTGTGGCTCAGAGAGCCCCATTTCCCACGATTCCTCCATAGTCCAGAGAGAATATCCAAACCAAAATGAGAAGAGAGAGGTCTAGAGTGATTATGTTACTCACGAATCTTCTTCAGGGATCGGTATCTTGCTCGCATTCCTCCACCAGTTTATTGCAGCGGGGATTACTGCAACAAGCATATTTCAAACCAGGAGTCCCGTGGAAACAAAGTATATATGGACAGATTCGTGGTAGATGTTTCAGAGATGTTTATTTCTCCAGCCGCATGGCCGGGGCTCAGCTCAGGAACTCCGCAGTCACGGGACCCCAGGGTCCTTGGCCACCCTGTGGAACACAAACCAACCAATGGGAAACAAAGGTGACCAGGGGCAGGGAAACCCCGTGTCTCCCCTCAGGGCCCCTCTCCCAGGGCTCCATGGCAGGGGAGGGACCCCAACAGAAATGAAGCAATGTTTTCCAAGAGCATTTCCTGTTGGAAGATGGACAGTAAAAATAGCAGGCCATTTAAAACAATCTCCAAACATTGCATTAAGAACCTTGACACTCAGAGAGGTTTTGGTATTTTGTTGAGTCAGCAGATAACAAAAAAATGAAGCTTCTGACATTGCAGACCTCAAGTCTGGTCTTCAGGTCAAACTTAGGTATTCTCCTAATGGGAAAAAAAAATTACTACTTATGCTTGGGTGCTTAATAATTCAAGCTGGGATGTAGGAAAATCAGCTTTCAGCATGTGCTCCAATTTTAAATGAACAAAATTCAATTAAATGCTGAAATGAAAAACGTCCAATCGGGCAAGCAAGGACTAGATTCTGACTGCCATATTTCAGGTAACAATTTATCCTCTAAGCTTCAAGTAACACTTGATCCTCCCATATCCAAAATTGTCCTTCAGCACAATTACACATCTGTGAAACTATTTCATATGCTTTGTTTTTTCACTAATACACAGTAAAAATACACATTAAAAACCTTATAAAGGGAAGAAGTATCTTACAGTTGAACTTGAAATCTGTTTTGAAACACAATATGGTTCTAGAGTCCTATAACATTAAAAAGAATATGCCATGCCTCCATTGTTTTTAATATATATATTTTTAAACATTCTAAAGTACTGTTGTAATACTGAAAGTCTTCAACTGACAGATTAAGGTATAAGAACTACCAAAAGAATCTGAACCTCTTAGATGGCAATGTCTTTTTACCAAAAAATCCAAAGGATGTGGGTTTTTTTTAATATGAAAGATTTCATAAATGCTTTCAAGTCCTTTAATATAAAGGGTTAATTAAAATCCAGGTGGCATTTGTTTCACAGTGTGAGGGTGAACATTTGAATTTCAAACTCAGTGTAACACACTTTCCTCCCTCTGGCTTTCACAGTGAATTGAACACTTAACTCCCTTCAGCAATTTTGGAAATCTCAATTTGTAACAATTATGATGAGAAGCCATTACCTGATAGAAAGAAAGAATAGTTAGTTAAGTTCAAGATATGTATCTAGATTCCTTTCAAAATAATGAGCACACACAAATAAAAGGGGAATTCTTGCCAGAATTCTACAACTCCCTTTTTTAATTTGCATATTAAATTGTACATCTACCAGTTTCTGTTAATTCAGCAAAATAAAAACTTCTTATGAAAGTAATTGTGTTATTAGTCTACCTTGGCAGTAATGATCCTAAGGTGAAGGTAGCAAATAATTGTATTTCTAACTGTGTCTTCTTTTTAATAATTAGTTGTAAAGTTATGTTGTGCCTTCTCTGTTCATGAGAACTTTTCTCTCATCTTCTGCACTACACTGAGCCATATTTAAACTAAAAAGGCAGTTTTCTGCTAAAATGGCAGATTTCTTGAGATTCTTGTGGTTAATACTTGTTCAACAAGTCTGAAGCCAATATCCTCTCACCTTTTACAGTAGTAAATTGCTTTAACAATTTCCATTTTCATTAGACTTTTCCATGTTATTCAGCTTTATGCAATATAAAATTTAAAATAATGCCCTTGTTTTTAAAAGCTTTAAACAATTATGAGAACAAGGACACTGGAAAAGTAACAAACCTTGACCAAGTAAGGAATAACTGACCATTTTCTCCCTCTATGCCTATAGCTCTCAGAAAAAGAGTAGTTTATGACACACTAAAAATGTTGATACAATTTTGGCTGCAATATATGTTTATAAAAGTTGTATCTTGCTTTTGCTTTCAAATTTCTTTTGGCCTTTACCTAGGTCAAATTGTATTTATATATATTGAATGTTATTAATATTAAAATATTCCCTCCTATCTCTTGGCTTCCTAGGAAAAAAAAAAAAACAAGTCTACTGGCTGTGTCTATTGATTAAAAAATAATTTATCACAGGCGTAAGTTTAAGGCAAAAGTTGTCTAGCAAATCCTGGTTACACTGAGCCCACTGGACTCTCTCAAAAAACTGCCAGCTGTTGTTTATTGCAGATATTGACCAAATGCTGGAAAAAGCAGCCGTGTATCACAGATCTTTCATGTTCAAACAGAAATAAAGTGTTCCCTTTATACATTCTTTTTTCATTAGCTAGAAAGATGCTGAACTGATATGTGAATGTAAAACCCAGAGAAGGGAAAAAACCGAACAGAATAAATTGTTGAGGCTGCTCCAGTGAATACAGTAAGACAGGGAAAATTAATTCCTTTTCATCCTGATGGCTTCTTTCTTGCCATACGTTGTTGCATTTTAAGAGTCACTCCACACTCAGAAAAAAAAAAAAAGAGCTTTCATTTAAAATGTAAACTCATTGTTTTAAAACAAATTAAAACCAAAGGTGGAGAGATTGCTGTCAACACTGTAGCATAATTTGTGTCTTGTCACCTGCCATTACCATTATTGTTTTGCTTACACAAGTCCCTCCATTTTGGACTATAGCAATTAGAGATTTTTAGAAATGAAATTAAATTTTATCATTTATAAGATTGCTATATTTAGGTCAAGAAATACCATACTGCTAAGTTGCATTTTTTACCTAGTATGTATTTTATTTACTACATATCAGGCTAACATAATTTCTTTTTACACAAAATACCGATTTAAATCCTGTTCTGCACTACAGAGTTGTCTTTCATGTTTTAAATTTTTACAAATATTGAGATCAGGGAATTATTCCCATTTAATATCTTTGAAATGGTGTTGAGGCTGGAGATATTTTGTGTGTGCATGCGCAAGCTGTCCAATGTCAAACAGAAAGCAACATAATTAAGTTTTCTATGCTTGTAGTTCTAATTTTTCTTTTTCCTGAAGAAACTGAAGCAATACACTGCTTTTACTATCCTGAGGAATATTAACCTTAAGGACTACACTGAAAGGTGAGGGGAACAGTGAAGTGGACAGATCAAAAGGGGGGTAAAAAAGGAAAAGGAATGTAATTTTTAAAACCCAAAACTGATACTAGAGATAGAACTCAAACAGATTACCTGCTCTTCAGTGAGCAGGAGGGTGGAGGGAGTGTTTATCATATAAGCAGTCCAAAATGAGCAGCAATGACAAGCAGAAGCAGTGCTGCGCATTACTAGGAGTACTTAGATGAGCTTGGCTAGCCACAAGAATTATTTAATATGATCAGTCACTTTTTTTCTTCACAACACCCATAAGTTAGGAATTTGCAAATGTTATCCTCATGCTGCCAGAAACAGATTCACAGTGACCTCAATATGTCACCAGAAATGGTTTCTGGAAATCCTTTTGTTTTCCATGTGGTGTCTTAGTATATTGGAAATACAAGTGTTCTGTTATTGCTTTAGCCACACTTTGTTATTGTTACAAAATATTCACGTCATATTACTTTAAAAAGTAGTATTTATTCTGCACCAAATAGTGCATTGAGACAAACTTGCAGTTTGATAAACAGTGTATAGATTGAATAGTTGAATTAGACAAGATCAAATTAATTCTGTCGCATAAAGTGGATGTTAATTGCATTTATTCAGTCTGATCATTAAAAGACTGGAGAATCCTAGTCAGAATTATGAATTAGTGTGGCTGAGTCCAAAGGACATAGTAATATGTGTATTTATCTATGTCTTGACATGTACTTTTGGATTTTGTGTATGTGACCTGTGGCGTGCCTCTAGGGAAATTTCACAAAAAGGGAGATTACCCCAATCTACCTTACATTATGTACAGTTTGCATATGTCACAGTTTTAAACTCAAGCACCACATAGATTGGTGTTGGGAGGAAAGGGTTAAAAGAAGAAGATTGTTGAGGAGGGTGTAGATTTCCTCAAGTGATTGCAGCTGGGAATACCAAGGCCTGAAAAATATCAGTGTAGGAAACCCCACACCTTTATGCCTACTGCTGTTTGTCCTCTCTCTGTGTTGAGAAGTAAAATCTCTGTGTAAAGACAACATCAGTGTTTGGAGGGATTTGGAGGCACTCTCACGGACACACCTGAGCTCCCTGTTTTGGGAGAGAGATGAAAGCTCAGAGGTCACAGAACACACAGAGGAAATCACAGATGGTGTTCCCACTCCTGTGTCACCGTCCGGGTGTTGCTTCAGGATCCTCCAGTTTGCGAGGTCATGAAATAAATCTGCTCTTTGCATTTCAGCCCCGGTTTTACAGTTGTCCCAGTCACCTGCCTGTGTCAATTCACACAGTTGGTTACATTTTGTCCCGTGAAATTCTTCTCTGTTATTAACTCAGAACCTCCAGCAAGTTCATCAGGATGGCCGCCGTGGGTGTCTCTCCCTAAAAGGACCCAAACCTGCCAAGTAGCACAGTGCTACTTCACTACTTCTATACAGGTACTAAACAAGAAGCTACTCCTGGCCATTTGCTTACTGATGTAAATTTACTGATGTAAATCAGTAAGCAAATATCTTTCATGTGGTAAAAGGCTTCACTCTAGTTTATATGACATTTGAGATAGATTTTCAGAGAGAAAATTTTACAGTGATGGTTTGAGAAATAGCAATATGCCTTTGGGAGAAGCCAGTCTTGATACTGTATTTGAACTAAATTTGAAATTCTAAAATTCATGTTATTGTTGTGGGGTTTTTGTTTTGTTTTGCAGTCAGGTTGGTTGAAAAAGTAAAAACTTTGATAAATTTTGAAAGGAGACCTCTAACATTTGAAACTTATATGGTCATACTGAAGATGATTCAAATCAAAGATGTGGTGTGTCAATAATCAACAGATAAATTACAAAAATACCAGAAGTCCTTGAATATTTCTATTTAAATGAAACTAGCTAACACCAAACAGTTTACAGGTAATACAAACTGTATTTTTACAAGTATTGTTCTGATCTGTCACCTTCAAAACCTGTTGGCTGTTGACTCCAAATTTCTTTGTTGCAATATTTATAAACCTGCTCTCATATGTCTTCTAAGGAAATGTGAATTAGCCAAATAATGAAGCTAAAATTATAATCTGTTTGATAGCTGTTTGAATAGAAAATCAAAAACTTGCTGTTATCCAGCAGCACGCCAGAGACTGCCTTCTTTTACCTAAAGGTACTCATTTTATTACTTGTAAAGATAAAGACTAATTAAATGTTACACAGCCTTTCAGTAATTCAAAAGCTCCATTAATGAGAAGTACCATCCTGTTAAAAAAATTTTCAGGCAGACAGTTCTGAAGAATGAAGAGAGCCCATGGAAGCAAAGAGCACCAGGTGCTGCCAAAGTGGCTCTCGGCAGGTCAGCGTGACCACTCTGCCACTGGGACAGTACCCAGTAAGAGTATTTGGTGGTGGTTTTAGAAATGCCAATTTAAGCTCTACATCTCATAAAAGAAATCTTAGTGTTGAGGAAACTGTTAGAGCTCTTCAGCTCCGTTGTTGGAAGTTATATAGGATCATCATGGATAGAGCTCACAGAAGACCCATCTACCTCTAACACTGCGAACAAATTTGCACACATCAACCTCTGTGTCCTTTAATACCTGCTGCTTTTGACTGTGAGCAGCAGGCAGGTATCAGACCACTCTTCCTGACAGTTTTTGGGTTCAGTGCTCATGAAAAAACAAGGTGGCTATGCGGCAAAGTGGAAAGTAAAGACACAAATTGTTCTGGGTTTCTAATATTCCTGCCAGTATGAATATGCTGATATACAGCATATGTATGTATGCATATAAATATATATACACCAGAAGCCACCTTCCATTTCCTTCTATAGTTTTCACAGAAAGACAGAATTGGAGGCAAATCAGGTTGTGCTTGGAGACATAGGCACAAATGTGCATGAGTTTGTATATATCTATATCTATATCTATATATATGTATGCCAATGTGTGTAGATAGATGTCTGTGTGTACGCAGTCTGTACTTACCTACACACATTTTATGTGCCTGTATATGTTTGCATATTTTCTAGTGGTCTGACTGATTGTAGGAAGAGGATTAACATATGATTACCCTGTGCACTCCCATTGGGGTCATTTTACCTTGGACTAGCCGAGTCCTTCTGGATGGCAATGAGATAGAAAAGCTCTGTATTTGGAATAGTTTTGTCAGCATTGTCTGGAGCAGAGCTCTAAATGAATGGAAGAGAGCTTAATCCTCTCCTCCATTCAGATGCATGATGGGGGGAGCTAGAAGGGGAGCTGCCCTAACTGCCCAGGGGCTCCTTTTTTGGGGAGACAGACATCCCCCGGCTGTCTGGCTTCCCAAATGTGGGGATAAACACTGCTGGAAAGGGGTGAGTAGCTCATTTTTGAAGACACAATTGATAAAGTCAGGGATGAGGGTGCCCCACCCATGAAGAAGGCTGAGGGCACAAGTTTAACTGCAAACTGTAGGTTTATCCATATACTTTTGGTTGGTATTTCTTAGAATTAAGTGATTGCAATACAGGGTCTTTTGTTTAATTTTATATTTTGATGAGTAAATGCAGTCAAGGTTATTCAAGCTAAGTGCTGAGTTTCATTAAATCAAAGTGAATGAAGGGTTAATACCTCATCCTTGGAGTTTGGAATGACATTTGAGCATGAAAAGCAAGTTTCATTTAAATGTGAACCTTTTCAAATTATATTTTCTGTGAACTGGTGCCAACTGGATTACAGAAACTGCTTTTGTACTGATCTGGTTAGTAAGCTGCCTGTTTGTTTTAAATCTAATACAAATGCTTAAATTTAGTGACATGCATATATTGCATATATTCATTGGCTTTAAGTATTGGAGATTCTGTCATTCTTAAATAGTCTGTTCTGGGAGATATTGTTAAGAAATTAAAAGTGACCTTTACATCAGAATTCTTTAGAAGGGTTAAACACAGACAGAATATGCCAAACTGAATTAATTTTTTTAATAAACTGAAGGTTTTTACTGTTGGGTCCTACAAAGGACTAAACTTTATTCAGACTCTCCCCTTTATATCTCTAGAGTAATGGGAAATAGCTGAATTTGTGATGAGAATTAAAGCCAGCACAAAACTTCTGATATCTATTCCCCTTCACAAGGATCAGTGATTCTGTTGACTTCCAGTTTAATAAGTTGTACATTTCTCATGATGTTCATCACTGTTGCTGTGGGTTATGTTCAGAGAGAGACTGGCAGTGGAGCAGCTTGCTGGCACCTTGATGTGATAAGAGGTTAACTAGTAATGCCATGCAAGGTGGAACATCTGTATGTTCCCCACAGAAAAAAAATTACCTCGCTGCACAGTCTTGTCAGGAAACAAAAAGGCCAAGGGTATCATCCTGCACAGAAGTCAAAAAAAAATGCTTTAAAAAAAGAGAAGTCATAGGAATTTCAGTCTTGCTTTTGAAGCCTTTCTAGAAGAGGCAAAGAAATATTTTTAAAATATAAATAATAAAAAAACCCTTTGTTCTTTCTCAGTAACAATGACATCAATAACCTATAATTAAGTCTGGCTTACTTATCTTATGCTCTTCCAGTGTATAAAGAACATTAAAATATTTGAGCTTCTAAAAGTCATGGGTCCTGAAAATCTTCTGTTTCACTCTTTGGAGCTGAGAGGACTCAGTGAGAATTTCCTCAAGAAAACTATATATGGTTATATCTCACAAACAAGTTCCGTGAATAGTGAATTGCTTTTCCTGAAAAAACTAATTGTTGAAAATGTGTGATATGAGGATGGTCTTCGAGTAATCATTGCCTTGATATGTGGAAAAAAGTGCATACAGACATCCTGTATTCCTTATTTCAGCCTCCCATTGCATTGATTGTACCAGTAAATGGGTATAGAAATAGCTTTTCTTTAACTTTGTCAGATAAATTCAAATATGGCACAAAATCTTTTCCTCAGAGTTAGGTTCATATTTCTGTGAGCTGCTTAACTCCAATTTCCTTGTTCAGTATTTCTTTGCCAGAAATAAAGTGGATTCCATCAACAAGCTAAGATATAAATCTTGAATGACTGAGACCTTTGGGAACTGGTTGGAAAAATGGATTGAATGTCATCTGTGTATGCAAAGTTGACAGAATCTGTCAATCTTCAGGAAAGCTTTGAAGTGGGTGTGTGTTTATATACCTGTGTGTCTAAGGTGACTGTGCTGGGACAGTCCTTAGCTTAAGTGACGTTACATTTGGATCATTAATCTGACCCCTCATTCTTACGACGAGTATCAGATTTCAGGGAATAGTCGCGTGTTCCTTTTGAAAAGAGCTGGAGTAGTTTAAGTATCTTGAGACACACTACTCCCATGTAGAAATTGTTTGCTTCCATAAAATTGTGACCTGGGTGTGCCTTCATGAACTGCAATGCCCAATGCCCAAACCTTCATGTTCTTTATGCCTTTTTGACTTAATTTGACTCCACTGGTACAGAAAAGCACTTCTGACTTTCCCCTTTGCCAGCTGAGTTTTGTGGTTTATAACTTCCAGCTGGGGAGTGGTTTGGCCCAGCTGTAGGTGACAGCATTGTTAGTCCCCCTTCTATACCTAGGGAAAAAAGTTTCTATCTGTGTCCTGAGTAAACAGGGGAATCAGAGATACCTGCAGAAGCTGAAAATTTCCATTGAGAATCTCCCCACTTCCCAGGTGAATGTAACCTGAAACAGAAAAGTGTCAATCATGCTGCTGATCATAGCAAGTATCCGCAAGTATCCTCCTCCGTTCGGCCTAGAGGCAGTACCAGAGAGACTGTGATGGGCCCTGACAAGGGGGGTTTCAGCACAGGGCTTCAACAAGGGGTATAGACACTGCTACAGGAGAGGGTCTGTTGTAAGCTGAGCACACTGAACAGAACATGGTAGAAACCAGCGCAGAGCAAAGCCCCTGGTTTCGCTTCTGTCAGCAGCCCTCTGGCTCCTCTGAGAGACTCTGCTCTCGTGACATGGGGGTAGGCCTGTACTTTGCCAAAGATCACCCTCATTTATTTGTCCTGTTAGGGGAGCACAGAAGATATTTTGGTCCTTTCCAGAAACACATGATTATCCCACCTTTCAGTACATCTGACAGCTTTCAAGGTCTGACTGTAAAAGGGAGCAGAGAAGGGAGAGGGCAAGTGGCTCCCCCACTCTATTGTGGCAGGGAATGCTTACCTGATCAAAACACTTTGTTTCCTCCTTGCATACATTAACTTGTTTTGTCTCTTTAATCCTGAGCTGTGCTATCTGACCTGAGCTAGCCAGCTTTCCTTACCCCTGCCTTTCTGATGACTTGTTGCTGTTTGAGTTCATCTAGTAGTTGATTATATTATGTTAGAATGATGGATAGTTGTAGGCACATGAGAAGCAGGTAGATATTTGTTACTGCTTTCACAGTTAGCATCCAAGGACAGCCTACTGCAAGCTTCACTGGAGCCACTGCAAGGGCTTCTCTAAGAACTGGTGAAGGAGCTCCCTCCTTCCAAAAGGAGAACATTTGTAGGGAATCTTCCTCTTTTCCCAAATAAAAATAAAAGTCTTAAAAACTGCAAATAAATAGAATTTATATTATAAACATTATCTTTTTCTCCAGGTTTATTTTGCAGTAACATTTCTCTGTAATTGTGGTTTATCACTCCCAAGAGAATTACTTAATTCATTGCAGCTTTTAGCATTGAATTTCTTGCACAAAGGAGATGTCAAGTGCATTGTCTCTTCTGTGTTATGTTATTTAGCTTTGTGAATAGGTCATAAGATATAGTGATCTTTGTTACCCAAGGACAGAAGAAGAGTCCTCAGAAAAAGAAATAGAAAGGTAATTAAAAAAATTTTTTCCATTGCTAACAATGCATAATATATTAATGACAACCCTCACATGCACCAGTGTCCTTAAACTTCAGATTTGAACGTATTTATAATTCCAGAGCACATCAAAGGATTATTAGACCTCAGTTTAATATCTGAACATTAGCACAAGGACAGAACACTTGTGGATTCTAGAGAAAAATCCTGATTCATTCACTACGTCTCAATTTAGCAGCTTATACTATCCCTCAGGTACTGGATAGTTTCCCACAGCTGGTAGACAGCAAACCCAGGCAGAACTCCATAAACATTGATCATTTATTTCATTGCAAAGCTAGCTTCTTTAGTTTAAATTGCAGATGAGATTGATTTGAACCAACCTGACAAAGTTTGCAGTGAAGTAAATTAGGTACTTTCATCTCTACAGCTTTAAAGCTCATCTGTGAAAAGTGGGCAGGTGGGAAAGAGCAGCTCCTCTGGAATTAGTCCAGTTCGATAAAATGGTTGGATCTAAACTGTCCCACGGGAGTGTGCCAAGATCTCCCTTCCAGGGGATGAGTAAGTTCATGGGCCCTTACACTCCAGTGTCAGCTCCACAGACATGCTACATGTCCCTCATTTTAGACATGCCTCTAAAAATCTGAGACATGCAGTGGAGCAGGAAGTAAACCAAAATGCTGTTGTATGTAGCTTCCAAAAGGGATTATGTTTAAATTTTCATTCTGAATGTACATTTTAAAAATTATTAGGAATAATAATGTGTTCCAAGAATTTCAGTTGCCTTTGGTTGTTTACATTTGTTGTACTCAGGATCCTCTACCTAACCAGTCTTTTTCATTTAGCCCAGAAAATACATAACTGGTTACTTTCTAACCACCTATTTTTAGCACTCAGTATCTCACTTGCTAAAGAAAAAGGCAAACATTTATGAATTTGCTGAATGCCACCACTTTTTAGGCTGTATGGAAACAATTAGGTCTATTAGGAAAAGATATTTTTGTACAACTTTTTAACCATTATGAGAAATATTGAAAGAAAATAATCAGCTTCTAAATTAGAGCAAATATCTGAAACAAGGTTCATAAGTTGGATTTCACTATGGCTCAGTTACACAAGACATCTAAAAATTTAAAGGTAAGGGTTGGAACTCTTAACGGAATAAATTGACAGTACAAAACACCTTATCTGAAGGATATCAAATACCTAAAAATATTACTAATAGGTAAATCAGAGAACTGGCTGCTCTCTAACTAGTTTGTTGGTATTCTCAAAGGAGGCAATCATTATGTAATTATTTTCTTGAGGCAGACAGCATCATCAACCACTTTTTTATTAATTTTATGACATGCTAATTTCCCATCTGTCCCAAGTAATATCGACTCTACACTTTAGTTCATCTGCCATAGCTTAACAGCAAAATTGCAAGAAATAAATATCTGTTCAGTCCTTCTGAAGGTTAGGTTTAGATGAGAATGATCATGTTGTTTGGATTGGAGGGAGCATTCCCTCTCAAACATGTCTCTAACATTTGTTATTAATGCCTTCATGCTGACAGTCACCAACAAAAAATGCTTTCTTGCTCTGGAAATCCAGGCCCAGACGCTGCCAGGATTTGTAGTACTTATCCCTAGCAACTTCAGCAGGTGCAAACAGATGGCTGACATTTCTGTTAGGCCATAAAATGCAGAATACTACTGTCCTGCTATGCCTAACAGGAATCAATTAAGTATGAAGCAAGATACCAGGCTATGAATCACAAGTCATTTGTTTCCTGTAAATTGCATAGTTTGTTGGAGTTTTTTTAATGCTTCGTTTCATGGACGCCCCAGGGATGGCAGGAAAAGCAGCAAAAGAGAGAGGTAAGTACTCGAAGCAGTTAAATTGGAAAGTGAGATTCCCTGTTAAAATCCCTGAGAATAAAGCTGGTTTTGGAGGTTATTGCCATATTCCATCTCTGATGTCATGTTCCTTCTTGTTTGATCTCCTGAATGCCTTCCTAAAATATGCTGGATCAATTACTTATGCTGTGCTTATATGGCTAAACCTGGACCAAAAAAAGTAACTATGACCTTTATTGAAATTATTTTTCTGAGCTTGATCCTTTCACTAATGCTTTAAAAATAGTTCTATCAGGACAACTAATAGATGCAGAAATCCACAGGAGAAGGGGCTTCAAGGGATGTTTAAGAGATTTTTAGCTACCTTTAGGAACTCATAGTCTAATATTTAGACAGAACAGAATTTCTGTAAACAGAGGCAACTGAGTGGAGAAAGGACAAAATGCAGAAAAAACTTCAAATGTGATATACAAAATTAAAACAAAGAGGAAAAGATTATTAAGAATCTAAAAAAGCTCTACGCTTTTTTTTTTCCTGGTTCCAATTTGTAGAGTGAAATGTAAGAGGAAGGTATAAATATAACAATAGAAATTTCATTTCACTTCATGCTCCTGTTTTATGTCTTCAGTTTTCTCTGAGCCAGTCACAGGCCTTTGCTAATTACTGCCAGAAAGGTGAATAAACAGCAAAGGAAAATAAGCAAGATTTGTGTATAGGGTGAGTGTGGTGACTTATCTCAAAAGAATAAGTTGATATGATAAGGTTTTGAATATGAGCTGGCAACTGCTAGTAAGTTTGCACTGCCTGTTTTTAACCTTTAATTTGTGAGAATGCTGTGAATAGAGATTAGTTTCCTCTACTTAATGTTTATTTTTTCAGTGCCTTCAAATTGGAGCTGTCATCATTAGTGTTTTGAAAAGTTGTTCATTTTCCCAGGGCTTTCTGTTGGTTTCTGTTTGTCACATGATTCACTCTTCCATCATGGAAGAATGGAGAATCAGTGGAGGCCTTTTTTCATGTTACTTCAGAAAGGAGGATTTCACAGTCTGGGAGATTCAGGGTAAAATGTTCATATTCAAAGACTATTTTACACCTTTCAGATAGCCTTGAACTACCTCAGGTTCTGACCTCTAGCAGTTAACTTCCAAAATATAAGTCATGAGAAGAGCTCATTGAATCCAGAGGAAGTGATCAAATCCATAAAAGTTGGTGCTGAGCATAAGTGTTCAGATCTATATTTACCAAAATTCTTGTAAAGCAGAGAAATTCCAGTAAGTGTTCTCATTTGCATTCTCCACTCCCACCATCTCTGTGCCTCAAACCACAGGAGTCATGGAGTCTGGGGATTGCACCTGTGGTGTAAAAACCAAAGTTTTAATGGCTGATTGAATCTTAGCAACCTAAAAGAGCAGCTCAGCCTCATAAATGTAATAGGTCAGAGCTCTTTAGTTTTCTCAGTATCCCTTTAATAATCCTGCATGAACTCCAATGGCTACTTTGTCATTCACTGGTGTAGGGCATAGCAGCTGGATTTGCCACCCATCCTCTTATCCAGTCACATAAATATTACAACTTTCAGGTTAGTTGTTAAATGTCATTGGTTTTCCCTAACTCCCATGGCTACCCAAGTGAAGAATGTTTAAAATTTTTATATTCAACAGAGGAAATGTTAAAAATCAGAAAAATGCAGATTTGTTCAAAGTATCTTTTTGTTTTGAGGCAAAGGGGAAAATGATTTATTCTCACAGACAAGGTGTGTTTGCTTTTCAATGATTTCCTTGCAACACAAATAAAATATGAAAAATAAAAGTGAATCTCTATAAGCAACTAGTTCAAGTCAATATTCACAGAGAAAAAGTCATGTTTTATTGTGTATGTGATGTCAGTTAAAACCAAGGAATCTTTGCATATTCCCAAGTAGAAACACCACATATGGTTTCAGTATATAGCCCCTACTCTGTTAAAAAAATAAACCAACTTTTTCCTATCGTCTTTTTTTAGGAGAAGGAAACTGTTGAAGATACATTTGTCAAAGCTTGATCTGATGTTGGAAGCACGTACTGAAAACATAAAATAAGTTACAAGGAATGCATATAGAGACTGATAGTCTGCCTGTCATGAATGCTTTGAAATATGTATTTCCATTTAATTTCTCCAAAATTAGAAAAAGCACCAAAAATGAATTTCTTGTTACTAGGTGGGCAGGATTTGCAATGGAATTTGGAAGCAATTTATGTGATGGAACTGGCAAGACACACCTGAGAAGATATGGAGACACTGGGGAGCTTTGAAGGAAAGTTATATAAATGTGAAGTAAGAATGAAAGAGGGGAGAAAGAAATGAAGAAAAAAATAATTTAAATACCTGAGGGCAAGGTAAATGGAAAGCAAAGGCCTCAGATTCTTTGCTGTATATTCTAGGACCCAAGTAATATGATCAGAGTGATTTTTATTTTCTAAAACCAAAAGAAAATGTCAAGGTAAATTTGTTTCTGGCAGAGGAAACATGTTTGAGGTTTTCTCCATCACTCATTAGCAAATGGCAGTGCTCAAATAGTTAGGAAGTTTTATAGGATAGGGTGTCTTATTTATGAGTTCCTCTAGAGAAGGGTCATATTCTGCAGAGAAAATGCTTTCTGTCTTTCACCTGGTGGAGCTAACTTTTAACTCTCTTTAAAAGACCATGGGATACTCATGGAAAGTATTAATTTGACATCCCTAAGCTTGCACCTTTTTTCTCTGTGCTTCTGCCATTGAGGTTTTGGGTTGCTGTTCTTCTTGTGCAGTTTCAGTTGGCTTCTTTGATATGTTAAGTTTGCTGTTATCGGTACACCACGTTCCTTGGATATTTTCTGCACCTTTTACTGGCAGCAGCATGAATAGAAATATAATTCTGACATTAATTAGCTGAGAATGTGTGCATCACTGGAGAAGCAAAGAAATATATTTCCAGAAAATCATTCAGTACGAGTGATTTTTAAGGCTCTGTCCTGACTACTGGTTTTAAACACTGAAAAAGAAAAAGGTAGCTGGGACATCTAAACAAGCTGAGAAAGCCATAATTAAAAACAGACTAGGTAGGGTGGCTAAGAAGCAGCCTGCTTGGTACAGCAGACTGGAGGGGCTTTGTTGAGGGTCATTTTTGCCCTTTGGCAGTGCAGTTACTGTGCTCTAGTGGTACTGCCAGTGTCAGAAACCTACTAAAACAACTCTTTGCTATGAATGACTCCACAGCAGGCTATCATGAAACAGTGTTCAGATTGTGATGAAAAGCACAATGATGTGGTTATTTATACTCTTATTTTGCAAGAGGAAGTGTAGATATTTATGAGTGATTACTTAGTCAAATACTCTGGTTCTCACAAAAGGCTTCTAATTTCTCGTGACTTACCATAAAGTAGGGATGAATAAATTGAAATTCAAAAAAAGAAATTAAAGAATGCCACATTCCTTCAGAGTGAGGGAAAGGTAGTAAGCTGAAAGTAGAACTGGGTTGCCCATGGGGAGCATGCTGCCTGTCTCTCCTGAGCATGCTCTCATGGGCATCCTGGTTCTTTGGGAATCAGTTTGACGATGTGCTGGACACTTATCCAAGTCCTACACTGATTTAGATTACTGAATGCTTCAGACTTGTGGTCTCAAAAATGAAGATGTAGAAACCCTGACATAAACCTACTGAAAGAGCTATACATTTCTGATGTGAATAGCTGATTTCAGTTCTGTTGATACTGTAGGAAAAGGAAGATCTAAATGCTACATGGGAGATGGTGTGAATCGACACATACTGTTAACCATAATTAGCAATTACAGTTAATCGACACATACAGGGGGACCTTCAATCCACTGCCGAGGTGAAAAGAGTCGATTTATTTCATTCCCCAACCCAAAACTTAACCAGCCACAAATGAGTACAACAGATGGGCTGAATAGAGAAATTAGAAGACAACAACAGAGACTGAAAAAGGATGTTTGATGTCACTGACACAAAAAAAAAGCCTGAGATCCTGACATGCAAAAAAAGAGAGTGCCAGAGAGATGAAAGAATTTGGTGAAGCAAATGAAAATAAAAAAACTGTTATAAGGTATTTGTTCAAAATGTAGAAGAGAACTATCTCCAGTAAAACTAAACCATCTCCACTCAAAAGTAAAAGCTAAAAGCAGAGAAAGGCAAAAAGTCCAAGTAAGGTACTAGTTGTATTTCCTAAGTGAGTGAAAAGGTTATTTCTGGCTCTACTGAAATTCAGCAATGAACACTTGTTTTGAGTGTACAGTCCACGAAAAAGTGTTTTCCTTGACATATTCAGCTGAATAGTATAGACCTTAAATTTTACCTCTTCTAGGAAAACTTATAGTATTGCAAAAAGAATATATATAGCAAAATAGCAAAACTTTAGTAAGAACTGATGATAGTTTATATTCAGTTTAGCTTTAGTCGCACTAGTGGAAAAGGCAGTGAGCAGAATAATGTTAGGTTTGGGAAAGGAGAATGGTAGAACCGAGATCACCACAGGTTGAAATCAGAGAGCTACAGCAACCAGAAGCAATTCAGAGCTGTATTAGCTACCTTAGATAGGATAAAACAGTCTTAATTAAAAGTAACTACATTTACTTTGGGTTTATAGACAGTAAATTAATAATATATACTAATATGCTAATATGTGTGCTAATATATACTAATATGCTACCATTCGAACAGCAGCTCATTCACGTTGCTATCTTCAGCTAAATCTCATCCTTTTTTTTAATTAATTTTTGTCACATATTATTGGATTAGACACTAATACCCAAATGTTTGCTAGGTTCTGTGTTCTGTTAATGCAGAATTCCTACATTCTTACATGTTTCTTTGTGGTCTTGCCTTTTTTTTTTTTATTCTTTTCTTTTCTTTTCAAACATACCTCTAATTAGTTCTCAATGTCCTCTAAAGATTTACATTTTTTTAAATGGATGTTCAGCTTTCAGGCTGTAATACCATGATCTTCAGGCCTCTTTTTGAACACTGGCAGTACTGCTGAGATTCTTCAATGCCTTGATAGATTTGCTTGGGATACTCATTGCTGGACCTGCAATCCTATGTACCAGTTATCTCAGAATTGTTGGCTTGAGATTTTCCCATTCCTTTACCTCAGTACATTCAACTACTTACCTTATTATTCTTTTAATCATGATAATTTCCTTTTCTGTAACTTTGTTCCCAGTGTGTCTCATGCTCTCTTCTCTAGCTCAGTTGTCCCCACTGCAAGCTGAGGCAATCTATTCACTCATTTCAAGGCTACACAAACCTCTCTGCACAGATTCTGACGGTGGAAGGTCCAGTTTTATACGTTATCTCTCTTTGCCTCTTACAGTCTTTCATGCCTCCAATATATTCTGCACCAACTCTTTGTGCCTTAATTTTTCTGTTCAGGGCATGTAGTTCAATACTCCACTTCGTTAGAACTCATCCTCCAACATATCTCTGGCACTGTAACTCTGTTACTTTCAGAGTGCTGCATTTCAGCATTAATTCTGTTTCATCATTTTGCTCCCTAGATGCCTGGAATTTCTATACAAACATTACTAACTTGTTCATATTTTGACAGTTTCTCTCCCTCTCTCCCTCTGTTTCATTGAGAATATGTTTTCTAACTTTCAGTGATGACATACATGCCATTTTCTACAGCAAAGGAAAATAACAGGAATTTAGGGGGGACACATAGCTTTGCTAGTCTGTTTGGGTTAATCTTTTGTCAGAGTGAAAAGCAGCCTCTAGTTTCTCTAGCCCACAGTTATGTTGATTTCTTCTGTCCAACTCTTTGGAGTAGGTGATTTGACTCCAGTATGATTTCTGCTAAGACATTTTTAACAAACTTTTTCTTCCCTTCAGTGTAAGAAGAATTATCCAATGGTTTCTGTTAGTGTTCATTTTCAAACTATGGACTGCATTTTGATTTAATCTGTGCCAAACTCTGTTTATTTGATATGAAACAATACTTTGTTCTTTGGTGGTATGTTCTGCTTGAGCTAGTCAACTTGCTTTACAAATATTAAGCTTCCCAAATCTCTTTTTGATAGCAAAATATAATTATTTAAGGTAGCACGTGGGTTAAAGCAGACACATAGAAAAGCCACAGTAGAGCTGCTTCTAAAACTCAGTCCTCTGATTTGGCAGTGAAAAGTTATTTGGTTTTCAGTTTAATTTGGCATAGCTGGGTTTATGTTCCTCCAGTTCACACCAGTGTCAGTTCTTGTGTTACCTGCTGAGGCGAATTTCATATTAAAGGATTTATGAGCAAATTATTCCAGTAGGGTTTGTTAAGCTTTCTCTTAAGATCAGATTTATTCACTATTCATATTTAAGCACTACTGTCTATATTAGATGGTTTTGCTCTTACCCCTAGGAAACAGTACCAGAACCTGGAGGTTTCCAAGGTCTCTGGATGTACAGATTTGAGCTGTAAATACATAAAGGAAAAACCTTCACCTCACAGTTATAATCTAGAAACCAATCTAAAAACCAAGTAAGATGTTAGAGGAAATGTGGAATTCTGTGTATATCAAATGAGCAAACTGTCTGCTGCATGTAGTGTTTTCCTCCTCCCTATCCCCACCCAAGGATCTGCTCCTCTGAACTGGCAGATAAAAAACCAAGGAAACCTTCCTGAATCCGTAGCCCTGTTCTTGAGCATCTTCTCAAGATGAAAAGCTTTTACTTGCTGAATGCTTAAATTGTCCATTTGAAAGTCCATAAAGCCAAAATAATAGATTGCAGACATTCATTGCAGGTGAGCGTGTGTATTGTTCTTTTAAATGTTTTTTTCCCATGTAAAAGTGATAAAGTCAATATAGTAAAAATATAACTGTGATGGCATACCCTGTAATGAAAAGGAATTAAGAACAAAATAAAATTCCTACAATGCTGAACGAAATGTACACCAGGTAGAACACATTGCAGATCATTCTAGGACTCACTATATTCTTTCTCTCTAAGAATAAGAGGGGAGAATGTCAGTCATGTTATTTTTTTAAAAAATATAGATTTTGGTCTGTGAAAAATTTAGATGAGAGCACCTAGTGAACTTTATTACCTTCAGACTTATGCAGATGGTGAGTGGGTTTAATTCAGAGTGAAGACTCGCATGCGAAAAGTTCTCATACATCCTGGTTTTGGCACTCAGGAGGTTTTTTAGGATATGGCCCTTATGGCAGGATTATAAAATTCTTGCTCATGTTTCATCGCAAACTTGCACCAGGCTTTCACCTCTTTCTGCTTTGTACATAATGTGAGAAGTTTCACTCATTCAGTGATATTTTGCAGTGATTTCCTGTTGTTAGATAGTTACCTACCACCATTTGTGCTCTTAAGGAATTCAGATCAAATACTTTGAAGTGATGTGCTGCTCACTCTGAGTAGGAGCATCACAAAATGGTTCACGTGGTGCATAAGTCATCAGAATATTTTGAAAAATCATGCAAGTAGCTCCACAGTTATGTAAAAAAACATAGAAATATTTTGCATATTTTGCTATGAATTCTTTTTCTTACTAAGGAGTCGTCCTTTGCCTTTTTATGAATTTTTGTTTTGCTCTCAGGCATTTATTTTTCTTTGTTCTAGTCCAGTTGTTTGGGAAATAACTCCATAAAGGTTTTCTGCAGAAAAATAAGTAGTAAGAAATGCATTAGGAGATTACATATGGGATACACACAGATATTTTCTACCCATGTTTACATTTCCTGTGTCTCTGCAGAGAGTGTCACTTATCTGATAAAGGAGGTTTATTTGTCTCACAACTTGTCTCAGGTACTACATTGACTTCAGTTTATAATCACTGTGTAGTTAGGGGATGATCTACCCTGATGATAATCAGTGGAGGAAGAAGGCTACATACTGAGACTTAGTTTCCCTTCAGGTTTGTCTTTTAGTTGAAGATGGACTTACCATCGACTGATCAGCTGAAGATCAATTTATTATCTAGTCTTTTGGTAAGACTAGAATAGTAAAATAGATGTCTATGCTTCATTACTGTGCCTTTAATACCTCTTCAGATTCTCTGTAATGTAATCCAGTATTAACCTAGCTCAGAGGTATATTTCTTTAAGCATCTATTTATTTGTTTCACCCAGCATTATTGATCTCAGTACTTCCACTTTATGGGTGTTGATAGATGGATACAGAAGAAATTTGTCCTTTCAGTTTGTAGATGGAATCTGTGTTGATCATCCAGAAGTCTGTAACATCAATAATACAATCACAGTCCCCTAAAGCAAAGTATTGGTTTCTTCAGTGTCACACAATTTGGATGCATTTGGATATTGATGTACTTGCTCATCTTGAATTATAAAAATAATGTATACTGTGAAATCTTAAGCTGATAGTCTGTGAACCTGAAAATGAAAAGGGAGGCTTTTTTTTTTTACATATGGTATATTTCTGTTGTTTGGACTGTTTTCCAGATAACCATCTGTAACAGGGAAAGGATGGCAAGCAAACTGATTTCTCATACTTGGATGCCAAGATTCATTAATATCTGCTTAGTATGGCACGTTGCCTAATCAGAGGCTGGTTGGACTCTCCGTTGCAGGTTTCAAACAATAATGTGTTTAGAGCCTGCCTTTGGGCAGGTCTTTTGGCATCAATCTAACAAATTTATGCACATGATTAAACTTTGTGTAAGGGAAAGGGGAAGGGAAAGGGAAAGGGAAAGGAAGAAATAAAACAAGGAAGCAGGTGAGGAAAAGAGGAAGGACTAACAAGATAATATGGGAGAACACAAAGCCAGTTCTGACTGCCAGAAAAAGCATAGTGACTCTGGTCAGTGGAAATCTAGGGAGATTATTTGGGCTAGGATATAGAAGTGTGAGTAACAGGTGATAATAAGCAATAGCACAAAGAGAGACCGAAATCAGTCACCTGAAATTAAGGCACATGTTACTCAGTAAACTTAGTAAGTAAATAAGGTACTCCAGATGCTTGATCCAAACTTTGCTAAAATCAGTGTGAAGGTTCTTCAGCAGACTTCAAGTTTCACAGTGCCTGCTACACAAAAATAATCCATCTATGTATAGTTGTATCTGAGTCAGAAAAACAAATTCACAACAGCATGAGTAAAATCTGAGTGATCTAGAAAAGACCAAAAATAAAAAAAATAGCAAAGCTTTAATCTCAAAAATAAGTTTTATTGACTTTATTAACCATCTTTATTGACTTTATTAACCAAATAAGTATACTGATCAATACATAATTGTATGTAGTTATACTTGTATTGTGTTTTCTTCATTTTTTTACTTAGATTGCGGCCCTTTTTAATGAATCCCCCCTCCAGTTGTCTATAGGTAGAGATCTTCTTAAGAAGATTAATTGACTGAAATTGGTATGACCTCTGTGAGACATATTTGGTAATAAATACTATTTCTGTTATCATTTTTACAACATATAATAGTAAGTAATTCCTATCACACAATAGGTAATAAAAAGAGTGCTATAGTAGCACTATTTTAATACTATGATGGGAAAATCATGATGTGCATTCTTTCAATTAAGTTGACTATTTTGTTTTGCTAAAGGGGTAACATTTCCTTAGAAAATATAAAATGAAGGCTGAATGGGAAAAAAGATCAGAAAATTCACACACCAAAATCTCAACCCTGCATTCTGAAGATGTAAAACCCAAATGCAGAAAATTCTATAGTTTGACAGACTTTTATAATGTCTTATATTATATATTATAATGTACTCTGTCTTATTTTCTCTAAATTTATCCCAAACAGCTTTCAGAACTCACGCAAGACCTCCCGTATTTTCATTTAAGGGGGGTGATTCCTTGTGATTGTGCTGCAACAAGCCCTATATTGCTTTTGCAGCAATTTCACCCCTGACTTGTGCAGGAATCAGAATTAATAATATACAGTGGATTAACAAAGAGGTAAGGAGGCAGTGAGCCATCTCTACTTTCAGGCATGACTGTGTGTTTCAGAGAAACCCAAGGTTTTTCTCATCCTTGGGATCTTGCAACAGCAACGATAACAAAGCAACAAAAACCCTCACCCAATCAACAAAATAAGGTCAGTTTTTTTCCTTCTTGGTGGCTTGAAGACACCCCCTTTGCCACCTTTTGCCATCACTGAAGCAATTACTTGCTATCTGCCAATATTTGATGGTTTAACTCCTTTTGATCACTCCTCAAGTGCGGATGATTCTCTGACCTTCAACATCCATTCAATTCCTTTCATATCCATTCCAGTGCTTAAGAACATTCCTGTACTTAGCCTGTCCTAACACTTAAAACTATACTTCACTTGTAGTAAACAATGATGAAAAATCACTAAAGCAATCCTTTTGTTCACTGCAGTGACATTTCCTCTAATTAAATTTTCATCTCTGAAGGTATTTGGGCCTCTCTAGTCCATCTGGGATATGTTTGCCCTCAGCATTGCCGCAGGCCAAATGTATTTTTGTTGATACGCTGAACAGCATGCTGTCCTCAGTGGCTGTGGGAATTCCCCACTGGTGGTTTATTCAGAAGATTATTTCACCAGTTTCAAAGTACTTTTTCTGAAGTCTTATTTTTTTCTTTTTTTTTTTGAAGAGACAGCAAGTGCTGAGTGCCCCCCCCGATGCCGTCTCCTCTATGAATCCATGTTCGTTTCAAGGCGTTTTTTCAACAGGCTGTGTGTAGTGATATTATGTGATAGAGGGGACCGTGCTTCCACGGAGGCCAAGAGTCACTTGAGGGACTTTCTCTTCATCATATTTTTCTGCAGTTTGAGCATCAGCCTCAATTAAACTAATTAGGGGCAACTGATTTGGGAAGGGAAGTCTGCCTCATGATACACAGAACAACAAAATAGTGCATGCAGCAAGAGGCTTTGCAGGCCTCATTTTATTACTCCATGGTAGGACATGTCTGGCAGTATAAACTGGTTTGCATCTCTTTTTACAATTCCTATGTCACCTCTCCCAGCACGTCTCAGCAGCCAAACTGCAAAAGGTCATTTTTGCACACATGCATAAACTGCTACAGTGAAAGATATAGTTTATTGACTCAAAAAGAGAAAGGCATGGATCACTGCAAAATGTAATGGAAGTGTTTTCTCATTTCCTTTTGGATAATAGAGGCCAATGGGATGAGTATTTCCATATTGGCGATGCATCATAGGTATTTTTTTAAATTCTTTTGAGATAATAGAGCCTCATTCTAAAGAGAAGACTGCGTGATTTCTTTTAGTGTAATTGTTGGTTTGACTGTACTACAGGTCTGATATAATTTAGACATATCATATTTTAGTAAAAGTTGAGGTTTCATTTTCAAGGGAATCTGATTATTCAGTAATTAACATTCTGAAACAATTTTATCATACTGAGAGACCTGGGCAAAGGTAGGAACCTTCATTACCAGAAACTATCACTTTGCAAATTAGTCCTCAAATTTTTAAAAGTCTTCAGAGTCTCTTTTTTTTTTTTTCCCCCAACTTTTACACTGAAATAAATGCAAGGGCAACTTGCTGAAAGAAAGGAAAGGACATGAAGAAAATAGGAACAAGCCACCTGTGGATTATTGACATTTCTGTGGTTAAAATTCAATAATTCTGAATAAAATCATGCTGTTTGGAAAGCAAAATTATGGTTTTCACAGTTGCATAGTTTGATTTTTGCCTGCTTTTTAAGTCAAAACTTGTAACTCTCAAGGAGTTGCTTTATTTACTAAGTTAAAAATATTGGGATGTAGCAATGGCAGTAATAGGTCATTTAAGGAAAAGTGAGTGGTTTGGTTGTACCAGTTGGATTGCATCTATCTTACTGTTGCACACCCAAAGGAGGTGTACTGTCATTTCCACTTCTGCAAACAGAGTGAAAAACTGGGATGCAGATGTGTCAGATTGGAACAATGATGGTGTTTTATGCTGACTCTGCACAGGTGCAAATGAAACAAAGGAAAAAAGAAAGATAGTAGAGAGTGGGACCTGTCTGTACTTCTGGTTTCAGCTTTTGCTTTTGCTTTATAAAGCTCAATTCTCTATTATATCTGCATAAATGCAGAATTCCTTCTAGGATATCATCTGTATTAATCTGGATTTACCTCAAAATTAATTCAAAATCTGGCAACGGCAGGCAAACTCCCTCCCTGACTGACCACACATATGCAAAAAAGCTTGAAGAGCTAGGGATATTTGCTGTGGAAGAAAAATAACTTACTTCTGAGGGAATGCTGTGGAATTACTGCAATGACTGCCTTGGCAGTTTTGGGTAAACACTCTTAAGGGTTGAAATACCATCTCAGGAAGTTCTGAGAAGCTGTACGCTGTCTGTCAGGCTCTTCCAAAACTTTACATGAATCTCTGATCATACTTTCTAATCTCTGAAATGCTCAGTTATGCAAGAGGCAGTAAAATTACATTGTAAAATAGGCACAGATATTTATTGGTCCTGGAATTTTTTCCTTTTGAGAGTTTTGTATAGTTCCAGGTAGTCAGGCTAAACAAGATACATATTTATTACTGCATTTGCTCCTTTTCTTCTTAAAATTGCATTAGGATAGACTTTCATTCCTCACTTGGTGGCCACTGTTTTACCAACCCTGCATAAGTAACTCATGAATGACAAATCTGCGGTGAAATGGGCCTGAGACCCTTTTATTTCTTCCAGGGGAAAAGGACAGAAGTTTTTCTTCAGCACACATGAAAATGGACATAGTACGACTCTAGCATTAGGCAGGAAAGGAACAGATGCAAGAGCAATATAAACTTATGAACTTCTTTGAACTTAAAGAATAGCGGTAGCTGTATCTCACAGGTGAAAACTGTCAGCACTGTTAGGTTTAATATTTTATCTGGGGAGTTCAACCTACCTTTTAGGTATCAAGGGAGCTGTCTGAACTGACAAGAAGAATCCTCCAATTCCCTAACCGGAGTCCAAGTTCCTGTCTCTTTGCTTGTAAAATAAGTAAATTTACATATATGGGGAGATAAGAAAAAAGAGTTCTTAATGCCTTTCTAGCAGTAATTTTTTAAAACAGGTAATTTCATTTTGGGCCAAAATATTTGTTGATATGAAAAATAATGGCAGACCTGAAGAGACTTGCATAGAAAGCAAAGAAAAAATATTTTATGACTGTTTTAAACTAAGTGTGTCTTTGTCACCACCTCTAATACAGGAGTCTTCTAATAATGTTGCGGATTCGGTTTTTTAGGAAAGCCCTGAGGAAATCCAAGCAGCTGAGGTATCTACAAAAGAAGATACCTCATCCTTCTATAAACTTGTTAAAAAGGAGTGAGAGAAAGGCCTTTTTAACTGGCTCAATGCAGCCCAGGTAGGAATGCACCTGGCACTGGATGCAGACAACAGCTGTCTCACCAGCATCCATAATCTGTACTGGTGGCTTCCTGGCTGTACCTGTGTGCCCTGAATGCAAAAAGCATCTGTTTCACATTTATTCATTTACTCAGATGGCATTATCTACATTACTTGCTACCTTTGGACACAAGACTCTCATTTATAATTCATAGTACACAGATGCTTACAGAGAGTAGAAGCTTTGGCTACATTACCTGTCACTCTTAGTATATTTTGTATTCATGGTGGGTAAATATACAAGTATAAAGCTGCCATATTGTGTATGACTATCTATAATGCATTAGCAAACAGTTGTTTGATCATTTATACTGTCATTCTTTATAGTTGGAATGATGTTAGAATGAAAAATGAAACAAACTGTGTGGGTTCACTCTCCCAAATTTTCTTCTTCTGCTCTCTCTCTCTTTTTGTGCAGTGTTGGTACTTTCTAAGTTTTTGGAAAATGAAGGTGGTTTTGTCTCATTTGTTTCCTGTGCTCTTCTCTTTATATGATCATCATTCAGGACTCGGTCAGCTAATCAGTAAGTTCACTAGTGCAGCTGGCTTCAGAAGAAGATGATTCCTATTCTTTGCTTTCATAGGCTCATAAATCCAGCCTGCTGAAAATATTAAAAGGACAAAAATACTCAGGCAGGAATAAAGCATATCAGAAAGAGGGAGCGAATGTAACTGGGGAAACATTTACTCAAGATTACATATTAAGCAATTTGCTCTTTAGTACTGAAGGAATATATAGAGAAAATATATTAACTGTACTTACCGAGAACCCTCTGAATCCATCAAATGCTGTTTTTGAACAAGGAGAACATTCTGTATGCTGTGTATTGTTTTTAAAAACTATTTTTAGTGCAGTAAATATTGAAGAATGTGACTGTCCCTTGCATGAGCTCTCACTCATTTTTTAGGAAGCATTGCCAGAGATGCTTGACTTAAGAACCCATTAAAATGAAAATATACTCAGGAACCTTGCAGGAACAGTGCTTGAAGACATGGGCGCCAAGCATGCCTGGCAGCCTGGAAAGCTAGGCACCAGGTTTTCTTAGTTTTTTTTTTCTTTTCCTGTAGATGTGAATGACATTTCCTATCTGAGGCACTGTTTAAAATATTCCTTATCTGCACGTAAGTTTTTTATGACTACATTAAAAAGCAAAAGGTTGGTTTGTTCCTGTTGACATTTGTTCCTATTCCTCTCTCTCACTGGGCACTACATCTCAAATAAAGCTCTGATGTTCATCTCTCCTTCCACAAGTTTCTCACTCTCTCCAAATATTACTACTGCCTCCTCCTTTTTTTCTGCTAGGTGGAAACTGTTCTGTCATTCTTCCTGAAGTCTACCAGATGCCACAAATTCAGCAAAACTCCCACAAAAATCCCGGTAAAGTCTTTTACCTTCTGAGCAGTGCCTCCAGATCAGTCTTGGAAAATGCAAATAAGATATATTAATAAATACAGAAAGAATCTGAGTATCAGTACCTGATAAAATTAATTTCTCTTTTCACTGACCCTAGTCTATGAGAATTGAACTTGGGGAAAATTGGAGAAATAATCACTCAGCAGCCTCATCAATCAAACCAGTAGCTTAGGCTGCTAATTATTCCCTGGTGCGGATGCCTTGGCTCTTATGACCACTCACCAAGGAAACTCAGGTTATTGATTCCACTACATGAAAATAATCCCCCTAACTCTCAATTTCTTTCTCGTGGGAAATCTTCTTGCATAAAGTTCTCTGACAAAGAACATTTAATTAAAAGATATAGTTGCTGACATCTAAGCTTCATAATATCCTAATGCACTCCATTTTGCCAGTTGCTTTCTGTGTAGAAAAACAGCCCAATCAAAACTGGTCTTTTCTCCCCATTAGTCAAAGTCTCTGTGTAGAAGCAGCTCATACCTTAGTTCATAAGGCTGCAAAGAGCCTGAAAGGCTGGGTCAGGAAGCTGCAGTTGTTTTTGGTTTCTTACATCCATGTGGTACAGTTTGAAATTGCTCCATCCATCAGGCTGCTGCAGATTGTCCTTTCAGTCTTTATTAATCACAGTGGACTAATCTCACTGCACCACTGGTGTTTATGTGGGGCAGGAGCAGTCATGACCTGGGTTTGGTGGCTTGTTTCTCCATGAAAATCAGGAACAAGAGTGTCTGGGGATAGATACCCTTAAGTGTTTTGCAGACATGCCAGGAGAAGAAGGAAGTATCCTGTTTCCATGCAAGAGCTTCCAACAATTTGTCCCTGACAAACTCCGGATATAGATTCCCATTTTAGAGACTGTGAACAGCTAAGAACAGAGAGTGAGTGAATTAGGTCAGAGAGCTGCTAAGCCATTTTTGAGTGAGAACTTAAAAAGTACAATTTTTAGGCTAGCTTGGTAATTTTGTGTAGGGGTCAAATGCTCTCAGTGACTTCCAATTCACAATTCAAAATTATGTTTGTTTTCTATGTTATATTTCAGGAAGTACTGCTAATTTTCTACAAAACTAAGTTCCAATTTTCAGCAACTGCATCCTAGATATTTGAGGCTCATTGCAGAGCGATTTTGGAAAGTTTGCATCAATATTATTAACATTATTTATTCTTAAAGCATGTGGGAAAACTTCACTGCTAGTCCCTAAAAATATCCATGCTGGAGATAGTTTCTTCTTCTGATCACAGTGGATGCCTGCTGAAAACTCAGAATCTGATAACAAAACTTCCATGACACAGAGCCTGAGAATCCTCAAGCATTGCTGCAGTCTTCAGCTTAAATCCATAAACACTCAGTAAAGACAGTTATAACAGATTTTCACACTTTCATAAAAAAACACAGTGAACAATTTTGATTTTTTTTTTTTGAAAACCCTCATTACTTCACTGTTCTAAGGCCACTTTGGTATAAGGACTTGTTATCTTGGCTGACAACTGCACTGAAGCCTATAATAAGAATCTTCTCCTTTCACTCTAACAAGCAAATTCCCTGTTTTCTGAGAATCCTTTCTAGGAAGGCAGTGCTGAATGTGTATCAGACTTGAAAAGAAAGCCTATCTATGCTGCCATTTTTGCTTTTTATTTTTCTAATTTGCAACTCAGCTCACATCCAGCTAGAAGAAGCAATTTTGCGTGTTGAAAATGCTGCAGCTGGTTTCCTCCGGTGCTTCCCGCATTCATAGCGAGGGAGGCAGTGGTGGGCTTACGCAAGATTGGTTTAAATGGGAAATCAATACTGGTTCCTCAGTTCCTACAAAAGAGCTGAACTGGGCTGGATTGGCTCCAAGCAGAAAAAAGGAGTTAAGTGGAAAAAAACTGGCTGCCAGTGGGATAGGTATTCTGCTGCATACGAGGCTGTTTGGGTCTCTGCCACTGAACCCATCACAAGAAGTCTGAGATAACCTGGCTTACCTCCTACCATCTGTTTTTCAATGGATGATAAATATTGGAAAAATAAAAGTTGGAGGCTTTTTATTCCCTAGGCATGTATTAGCTTATAAATACGTAAATATTTCTGTTCAGCATCAGTAGGAATTTGTACCTTGTACTGTACTAACCAGTTACAAAAGGGATTGAAAACTTACTCTGCAGATGAAAAGTGGAATCATTGGTGTGATTCCTTGTTCTACAGCTAAGGAGAAATATGTGATCTAATTAGCAATTCCATCAGACATTGCTCAGTGATTGGAACTCAGTTTCACAGGCTTTCACTTGACAAGACTTTCTATTTAATCTCTTGTATTTAAATTTTCTATGAAATAAATCTCAATAAAATTCACATTTCTGAAATCTCCTTAGTGTACTGTTTTTGCTTAAGTAAACTTAAAAGAAAATCCAACAGTGGCAGAGAAAACACTGTAATAACTTAATTGTTGTGTTTTGATAGACGGTCAGTCCCTCAGTTTGGTTATTCCTTAACATCTGCTAGTACTGTGCTGAATTCAGAAATGCAGGTTGTGAACTGCCATTTCTGGTTTCCTTTAGCAGCACACCAAAAATGGAAGAAGGGTGTTTTTTACTGAAGATCCTTCCTGCATTGAAGTCATGTTCCTGTGAAACCTGCTGGTCCCTAAGTAATCCCAGAGCTAGAGAGGCAAAGGATGAGAGCTAGAGAGGCAAAGGGTGAATCTTACAGGGGGAGGTACAAAAAAGGCTTTGTATTTCAGATAAATTTGTTATTTGAGACACACAAAGCTTTCTAATGTTTCTATAACCAGTAAAAATTAGCAATGGTTCAGGCAGGGACTTTGGGAAGACAGCAAAAGGACTCTTTGAATGTCAGGGACAATTGGATCCGTAACTGGAGGCACCCCTGGAAAGTACAACGAGTAATGACAGATTCTAAACCAGGAAGGTAGCTGAGCATAAAGCGTATTTCATATTTAAACCACTGAAATGAAAAACACTTGATTAAAACACCAGCATCTCTGGTTTTTAGACAAATGGAAAAGAGTTTTCTTTTAAGGTCTATAGTTAAATCTTGTGAACAGTTCAAAACTGCCTGAATGAAATACTGCAAACTCTCTTGACCATTTTCAAGATCCCACTCTTCTAATACAATAAAGATGTTTATTTATATTCTCTTCATTCTTACTCTTACACATATACAATTTTAGTAGCTCTCCCAGCTTAGAGATCTTAAGGTGCTGTCTGATATGATAAAGATCTGCTTACGATACTAACAAAGCCATCAGCAATGAAAGCTTGAGCCAAGCTTTGTTTATGCAATTTGATTTAGCAGTCATTGTGATTACTCATGTGATCAAGGTGAAAAACCATTATCTTTTTGCATATTGAAACAATATGATTGTTAATGTGTTTAAAGTATTTCCTGCAGGGAAGCATGGGGTTGCATACACTGTGAGCTATGGGAGGAATGGAGAAATGTGTTGATACTAAGAAAAATGTAAGAATCAAACAAAGGGAGCAAAAAACAGGGAAAGAAGGGGTTTCTGTCTTAGAAAGCCCTCTTTTACTACTTTAAATGAAAGGGTGAAAGGATAAAAGAGAGCAACAATAGATCAGCTCTGAATTTCTTTATCAGTCTTCATACCTGAGAATTATTTATTAATTCTGCTGCACTTTAATCCTTAAATTTATGTTATCCCTTTTGTTTTGGGGCAGACAGAAGAATGTGCCTTAAGTTAGCATCTACTACTTGAAATTGCCCTGTGTATATAAAGTGTGTGGTGGCCTGTGTATCTGCACCGTAAATTGAAAGCCTGTGTCTTCAGTTTCTAGATGTCAGTCCTCCAGTTATTGTTCCCTGCATAATTCTTCACAGATTTACTTAATTATTTGTTACAGTGATTAGAAGTGAGGGAAAGCAAAGTCTGCCAGAATTTTCCAAGTTGAGGTTCTGTGTTTCTTATCTCTAAACATGAAGTCTGTGTTGTTCCTTTATGTATATTGACTCACATATGTCTTCACAGGTCCCTCATGTATTTTGAATGCTAAGCCAAAATCTTCAAAACACAAAGTTGTCTTCATGTTAGCAAAATGCTTCAGTTTCCATCAGCTCCATCTACTCTATTCCCACATAGCTTCTTTTCCCTGACTGGCATCTGTTACAGAATTTTCACATTGATTATATGATCTTGGATGTGCTTCCTATGAAAATCACTTTGTCCAACAAGCTAAGTATCATTCATAAGCAAATGTAAATATCACTCTGTGTGGAATTATGTAAAGACATACTTCCACATGAAGGATTTGGCCCATTTTCTGGTTCAGTATTCACTAGGTACATGACGGAGCTGGATTGCTACCAAGTCTCAAATACAAGACAGTTTGTGAAGTCACTGGATGGTTTCTCCAGCTTTGCATGTTAAAACTCAGCACCAAGAGTAATTTTGTGCTGGGTAAGTAACTCAGGATATCTCCAGTCACAAGTAATGTATACTGCATAAGTGGGCTTAGATCTGTACTTAACTTTATTTTTCTTAATGGCAGCCACTCTTACAGAGCTAAAGTGTGCTGTAATAGATGCAACAGGTGTGCTGATGAATATTCTGTGCAGACTTTGTTTCTTCTTCGATGGCTGATACTAAAACTCCGTGTGTTGTAATCGCAAAGTATTTTTCAAACTGCAGTGTGTCATCTACACAATCTGTCCTTTGAAATGTTTTTATTCCATTAAAATGTTAATCAGAGATCATGGGTAATTTTTTCTTTCTTCCTTCAGGATCCTTAACACCCTTCAGAATCCAGGCATTTTTCTCCTTACTTTCATGTTACTTTCTACTGTATAAGCACTGAGCAGTGATGCTGAGTATTTTTTGGTCCTAGTGCCTGGCTTCACTTATTGTTCTAAATTGGTAGCTATCATTACTTTGATCTGGTGGAGCTGTTCTTGCATTTCTTCATGTATTTCTTAGTGGTTTGAAGAGATGCTTGAAAGACTACTCTGAAGTGAAATATCAAGGCTTCATGTGGTCCTTTTTCCAGTAAGTGAATCTTTAAAATCTCCACAACTGTGTTTGCCAGAACTCTTAGTAGAATTACGTGTTTATCCATTTTGCATATTCAACACATTTTTGCATTCATTATTACAAAGATAAGTATTCTAGAAATGCTGCAAATTTGGCTAATTTTCATAGGTACTCAAGTCCACTCCCTGTTGCCATCTGCAGATAATTGACTCCTGTATTCCTGCACGTGGTTCCATGGAGGATCTCAGACTCCACCAAAATTCACTTTGTTTTATAAAAACTTCAGTTGTTGAAAGTAAGGTTTAGTTGAGATATTCAGGTTCTAGATTGTTCTAATATTTTAATAATATAACCCTTTTCCTGGTATATTTTAGGATTTCATTTTTATTTTTAAATTATAAGAAAATTGTGTCTATCAAAGAAATATCTAAAAAGAAAACATTTCAAGAAATATTAGTTTAAACCTAATAGACATTGACTGGTATGCAAGTGGAATTATGTTGCACAGGCTTCTATCTGAAATGTATTTGCTTTCCATTCCAGTCCAGAACTGTGGCTGCCTACTTAGAGGACCTAGGTATAAGTTTCTTCCTAACTTAATTTACCTCCTTTGCATTTAGCCTAGTGAGCCAAGAAATAGCCAAATGTTTACTTCACCAGAAACTTCCTACACTTGAAAGCTTGCTTATTTGCTCCCTTCATTTCTTTCTTTCTAGATTTTCTTTGTGAACCCAAAGCTTCTTGTGTATGTAGCAAAGGAAATCAGATTGTCCTTAATTCTGAGAATCAAAGGCTTCTCCGGCACACAGCTGCCAACCAGCTGGGGCTTCCTCATAGTTTTTCCTCACAAAGAATTTTAAGGAGATTTATTTTCAAGCAAGAGTAAAGCAAAATGAAACAAATATACCTGGAAGTACAGAAGTCAATTTGTATTTTGGGAACATAATGGAAGTGTTATCCTCTAAGGACAAGAGCAGAGACATGATATGAAATGTCAATACCACAAACTTTACCACATTTCAGGGAAAAGATCAGGGTACACTCTGCTCAGTTATACTAATTTCACAAGTACACACATGCACCTTAAATCTTGAGCCTTTAAATGACTGAAAAACAAAGAGGGAGATAAACAGAAGGAAAAATAGTAGCTTTAAATATAAATCAACATTTTGAAAAGACCACAAACTATTTTTTATATTTTAGGCAGCAGAATACTTTCAGCCATCAAAGGGAATAAGAAAAGGTGAAGAAAAAAAGCCCACACTAAATAAAAAATATTCCTACAATAAAAAGAGAGAAATATACAATGACAGGAATAATGACACAAAATGATAAGGACCTTGTGAAATTTCATACTGTACTGATTACTCATAGATTGTATTTGCCACTTTCATATATTATGATAAGAAAAGCCATAGATGAAGATATATTTTATAATCTGACCATAAATGATTGCCATCAGCTTTTAGGATAGGAAAAATGACAAAAATTATAGACAGAAAACTTTGTTTCATATTGAATGCTGAAATATTGTTACTGCCTTAATATATTATGAAATGAAAGACTGTGATCTGACCCATGGGCTAGGGACTGGTACCTTCTGAAGGAGATAATGTGTTAGTAACATAGAGATTAAATTATTAATTTTCATTAAAAATAGATGGACCTGAATGGGAAGTTTAGGGAGCGGGGACCTAAACTGCTCTATGTGAATCCGATCCTGGGCCCTACAAGTCTCCCAGTGAGCAAGCTGCACAGGACAGGGACTTTGAAATTTTGACGTTATAGAATTTGCCTCTTACAAATTTTACTGATTAGTGTGTGTATGTCAAGGTGTGAAAGTCTGCAGTCTTTGTGGAAAGATTTTCTTTGTTCTGTTCAGGAAAGTACTGTAAACATTTCTCTACTAGATCACTGTTCTATAAACATTTTTGTCAGTATGACTGGATTCTGCAGAGCATCCTGGAAGGCATTCTGTGTTTGTCTGCAAAACATGCCTTCTGTTGGATTGGAAGATTCAGACTGTGGCTGTAAAAGGAGCTATTCTTTTTGCCTCCATTTCTCTCTTACTGCCATTAGTTGTGATCCTGTTCATAACAGATGCTGTTTGATCCTTGCCATGCTTTGTGGTAGCTTTGCCATTACTTTTGTTGGAAATTGCAAGTTATGGAAATACTTTTTCTGAGTTTCTATATCACAAAGAACTGTGAGACTAAAGGCAATGTCTGGTGTGCGGAAGAAGGGAAGGGGCTAAAAGATGGGAATATTTTTTCTTTGCTGATAGGGATGAACTCCTCTAGAGATCCATACACACAATACATATATCAGTAACGACTAAAATCAATCTGAGCAGTTTTGACTATTAGATCTGTGCTCTTTTGACTTTTTCTATATTTAAAATGTAAGCAGCTGTACTGTTTACATAAATACTGCAAAATCAGCCCGTTAGATGGAAACTTTCATTCCATTTATGAAGGATTTGGTCATTTTGCTTTACAAATACACCTCTGTTTCCAGAGCTATCTGAACAACAGATATGAGGACCCAATGATGGGTCAAACTACATCTCAGCTATAATCCTTAATCGGTGCTTTACCTTCTAGTCCCAACTCCAAGCCAGCATGTGGCCCTCAGTGGGTCTGATTACTGATTAGGGAACAAGCAACATATGCTCCAAATCACAGTCCAGTTTCCTGAAAGTGTTTGAACACTGACAGCAAATATGAGTGTATCTGGAAATGTGTGCATAAGCTTTTTCAGATCTCTCAGGACATTAATTACCAGGTCTTTGGTCTACTTTAGAGCTAAGCAGACATTGAATTATCAATGGGGTTTGAACCATCTGTATCACATAGAGTTTTGAAACTTTCAAGTCAAGTATGAAACTTTATGAAGGACATAAATGTGCTACTGAAGGATGAACATTCGTTTGCCTGATGTGAAATCTATTACATGGGTGGGTGTGGCAAAAACCAGAAATTCTTTTCAGTCCCTTAAAGGGTACTCTGTGGGGGAGCAATGGCTCTGACATCACTGTGTGTGTTACGGCCTTCCACTCTGTTTTTGTTTTCCAAATAAGCAAAGAACAAACCCAGTATTTCCCTAGAACATGGACACTAGCTTATGTCCCAAATACTGCACTAAATATGGGAAATATTCTAATAAGTGTGTAATTAGCAATGGCTTTAATATTAAAGCGTACATGTTTTAGGAGCACAAAAAGGAGCATATATCTATTTTCATAAAGTAAAATGGAAGTATTTCTTCCACTAAAATAATGAAATCCTTTATGGCTAAATCAAAAGGAAAGTAAAACTCCATTATCAATGGAGGTGGTAGGAAGCTAAGCTCTGCCCTTTGCTCTGAACCAGCTGCGGCCATCCCAGCCATCCTTTTTACATTACAGAGGCAACAGGTCCATCAAGGTAAGTGACGTTTGGTTTACATTTCCTTCAGGAAGACACTGATTCTTGTACTAAAATCTTATGACAAGGAATTATCACAGTTCTAGTTATTTTTTCCTACTAGTTAGTTGCTCTCACTGGTAAAGCACTTTACATTATTCCTGGTATGAATTAGTCTGGCTTGGAGCTCCCATTGTTTAAGCTCGCTGTATTTGTACCTGCATAACAAACTGGTGATCTCATATACCTGCTTTTCTTATAAACATGTCAGTACTAAGGTTTATTACCAGCTCTTTTAATGCTAAAGTCCACATTGTGGACTCTGGTAAATTTTCAGACAACACTCCTCAGCCTTTCAAATTTTACTAAGTTTCCATGCCATATGGCATGTATGATAAACTCTCCAAATGTTGATACCATTCCACCGCTAATAAGAAATTCAAAACCTAATCTAAAACAGAAGCTGTGAGGGTCTCTTAGAAGTATTTCCAAGGTGGACATTCCCCTGCCTGTCTCACCAGTATGGCCTGACAGAAGACAGCTGGGCTGAGAGACACAGGAAGAAAGAGAATATATTTGTGTCTCACACCATTTCAGATTCATGGAATCTTATCACAGTTCGCGGTACAAAGGATGGTCAGCCAGGGAGTCCAAATTAGGGTACTTTCATACCAAGCAGTTTGTGACTTCACACACAGTCCTACTGAAATAATCACTTCATGAAATACTGCTTTTTTTTTTGTATTTCCAGTAAGAAAAGCCTTAACGCAGATTAGGATCACTGTATTTGGCTTTAATATGTTTACTCTCTTTGTGGAAAGGGGTGACTTGCAGAAGTGTCAGGTGGCCATGAAGTACACGAAGAAAAAGGTGATTTCTATTTGAATGTGTTCAGTGGAAAAAATACCTTTTGACTATATTTTTTTGCTTTGTCTCAAGAAATATTATTAATAGAAAATGTTGGTTTTGATAACATTGAAGAATTACTTGGTAAGGTAATATCAACTTATTAAAGATAACTAAGTTTGTTCAAAACATTTTTAACCCTTTTGTTGCATGTTTTTTACTTAGCAGGGTATGACTTCATCAGCATCATGTTTATTCCTTTGCAGACTGGAACTGCTGGTGAGCCCTGAGAACTCATTTTGAGCTTTTCAGTTCAGTGCTGAATGCCCAACACTGAAGAAGTACTAGAAAATAGCCCCCCTAACCCCCCTCTTGGAAAATAACTCTAAGCCCTAATCCTGACTGCTGTCTTTAGCAATGACTATGGGCACAGAGTGAAGGGCTCAGATGCAAAACTGTTTTTTCAAGCTACTTCAAAATTGTTCAAGGAACATCAGAAAATAAAAACAGAGAATGACAAGTGATATTTGAAAATACAGGTATGAGGACAGGCAGATTAGATTCCATTTTCAAAGCTACATGGTGTCAAACTTCCTGCTGTCCTAAATGATGGAGATTGATTGTACAAATGCTTTTATTTCTGGAAATTCCAGTCGTTAGTTGTCAATATAGGATTAAAACACAACTAAATCTCCTCTCATGAACAGACCTCTTTCCTTATAATAGCAATTGTTTGTGTGTTAAGGGCATGGCTGGGAAATAATTTCAAGCAGAATGAGCTTCAATATTTTTAAGACCATTTTACTGTGATTCTTGGGCTGTCCTGTACAGAGCCAGGAGTTAGACTTTAATGATCCTTCTGGGTTCCTTCCAACTCAGGATATTCCATGATTTCCAAATTCTAACAGATTCAATATTTGCCTACAATATAAATTAGTTTTACTGTATTAAATTATGTATAACTCTCAGACCAAGCAGCTAGACTTGATTCTTATAGAACAGTTTGGGTTGGAAGGGACCTTTAAAGGTCATCTAGTCCTACCCCTCTGAAATGAGCAGTAACATCTTCAATTAGCTCAGGAGAGTAAGGCTCAAAAAGCAACACTACAGTAAGCAAATGGTACAAATTTCATTTTCAGCTCTTCCTTGACTATCAGTTTTACCACACATTTTCAAATCCTGTGGACACCTTTCAATAGGAATAGAACTTGTCTCACAGATACGATACACCTTCTTTCTTAAATAATGCTCTGAACTTTAGATAAAAGATTTGCATTATAAATGTACAAAGCATTCTGCCAGGGTGTGTAATAAATCTGCCTTCAAATATCACTCTGATGTATAATGTATAACAAAAAAGAATAGAAGCATTTTAAAAGAAATAGGCACTTTTTCATTTTACTGTGTTTAAAATCTTTCCTAACCCTCCAAAATGTGGATGGCCAGTTTCCAATCAGAGGTAGAAAAATGAGTAAGTGCTGCACTTAACTTCCAAAATTTAATAAGGTTCTTTAAATAACAAAGAGCGCCCACACTTAAAAAAGGAGCAAAAAATACTTTCTTTTTCTGAGTACAATGACTACACTCATTTCATGGTGAAGTCATCCCTTTATCTGATAGTTCATTCACTGCCATTCCTTTCAAAATGTCACACTTCCAAAATATAAGGAAACAAAAAAACCTGAAGAGATCCCATGATGGCTTTCAGCTACTTTACTCTTGAGAGATCTTTTATCTTTTTTTTTTCCTACTGTATGTGCAGGGTTTTTATTTCTGAAGGCATTTGCAGGCAGGTTTATTTTTCATGTTAGAAAAGTAATGTAATTTAAAAAAATGAACCATATGACTTTTTTTTATTTTGGAAAGCTGCATTTTACATTCACAAACAAGAGTTTAAGGAAGTGTTGTTTTAAAATGAAGAGAGAAGACTTTGCTTTCTTAATATAGTACAATTTTGTTTCCTTCAGCAAAATAAGATAATATTTCTGGGAGAATTTGAACAGGAACTAAGGGTTTGAGGCAATCAAAGCTATTTAATTCCAGAAAGTTGGAAATCAGCCCTATCATTTTTTGTGCTATTATCTACACTGTTCTTAAACAAAAATTCTAAACCCATAAATGTCACAGCCCATTGTTCCATTTTATGAAACAAAATACTGATAAAAATGCACTTCTATCAAACACCCAGTCTATTAAAAATTGGACACATTTAATGTAGCCATACTCCTATTACAAGAAGAAGCCAGGAAAAAGGGATACAAAAGAATTACAGCATGGTTTTGTACCTTTTATGTGAGTAACTCTTACGTGCACAAGGAGTTCTGTTAATATTGATGAAATTAATGATGTGAACACTGTGTAAGTCAGGGTTGCTGAATCAGATCATATATGACTTGTCCACATAGGGAATCTATTACAAAATCAAAAATAGCAGCAATTTGCTGCTTATTCTTGTGCTTTGCTTCCAGGATTAAAACTCTTACCATGATGATAAAATGTGGGGGGAAAAAAAAAAGTAAGGAAGTACTCAAACTCAGGTCTTTGCAGGATTAGTCCCATTTTCTCTCATTGAAACATTTTCATTAATAGAGAATAGCATATTAAAATCTGCAGAAGTTACTGAGATCTTAATGAAACAAATTCCTGACTGCATTTTATTCAGTCACTCTTTTGTTTGTTTCCCATTTTCCTGTTAATATAATTAGTCATATGATTTTCCCCTTTTTGACACTGGTAGAGAGAAAACCTGAAAGAATTTGGTATTATAATATAAGATACAATTCATTGTATGCATTAAAATATGCATATCCTCTTCTTCAAAAGGCAGGTTTTGAATGATTCATGAAAGAAGTAATCTACATCAATAAAAAAACAGCTTTGCGAAATTCACAGGAAAACACATTTTGGAGTGAGCAGAATGACCAAAAGAACTGAAATTTTCATCCTCTCCATTCCTCCTCTTCTTTTTAATTTTCTTCCACCCTGTCCCCAGCCATTATGAGCATGTATACTTAATCTTTTATCTTTATTTTTATATGGTTTATATCCAATATGCATGGAAGTTCTTTGTGCGTCGTAATCCATAAAACTTATGAAAATTGCAACACTGCCAACATACATCAAAGGTAGAACAGAAGTGATAAAGTAAATTTTCCATTTGAAAATTTGGAGGATTTCTACAAATATTACCTTGGTATAGAGGATAAACCAAGCAAAAAAAAAAAAGTCTTAAACCATGGGACTGATGAAGTTAGCTCACCTATCCATAAAAATTTCCAAGTAGTGAAAGAAAAGGGTGTATTGTCTCATGGTGCCTTTCAGTTATTCTGAACAGTCCTAATACCCTTGAGTATTTCCATAATTATAATTTGTCAAAGAATGCAGTTGTTTCTAAGGAATACAGACTTTCCTATTGGTACAGTTATTATTTCACCTTGTAAAAGACAGAAATTAAACCACTGTCTTGTACACTGGCTATCATTTAACTTAGCCCCCAGTGACCATATTGTCATATCATACACCAATGGTCTCTTCCTTCTTTTACCTCTTGTTTCATATGAACTCCTCAGTGCAAAGCATCATTTTTACAGGATTATCCTCTTACCAGAACAGGAACCATGACTTCCCAAAGAAAATTCAGGCAATTCAGTAGAAACATTTGCATTGAAAGAGCGGTAAGAAAATCACCAGCATCTCTCTTTGTGTAGAAAGAATAAGTCAGCGGCTAATAAAACAGATTGCAGATTAATATCATGCATGATTAGCTGATTTATTAATGACCTTCAAAATATCTCTAATTCATCCTATGAAGAGGTATATAAGATAAACTCCTTAACAGGAGACCGTTAATCGTGTACATGTTTCAGGTGCCTAGAACAGTATCCATCTGATTGTGTTCTGTAGTCTAATTGTAGTCAACAGATGCCCTTAATAGCATCTGCTGACTGCTAATTTTACCTTATGGTTCTTTACTTGTAATCTTAGCAAACAAAATCAGTGACTCTCCCTGTTTAGCTCTGAGGGATGCTCTTTGCGTAGTACGTTTGGGGAAAATCATCACGTGGGCATTTCTTTGACTGGATACAATATCCTAAGTAAATGAGGATATATATGGGCATTTACTGTGAGAGACAATACACTTAAATAAAATGGAAGGCATCAATAATATCAAGGAATTTTTTACATGCATGCTTGTTGCATATTTTGTCCAAAAGATTAGCATGTTCATCACAGAAATGTTTTGCTCCCTCCTCAGATCAGAATGAGTGGTTGAAAGAGTAGGGTTTGAGCCTGTAAATTATTGTCTACATGAATTACTCTAAACACTATACAAGCAAGAAGGCTCAAGGAGTAAAGATTTATAAGATTTGTCTCTTAGACTTGGGAGGGTTTTTTTAAAATTTATTTACTTTTTAATTCAAGTCAGCTTTACATCTCTCATACGCTAGGACACTTTTCATGTTTTGACAGCATAGAGAGCAGCATGTTAAATAAGCAATGTGGAATTACATTTGTGCAAAAGAAGAATAGGACCAAAATGGTTGATGGGTCTGGTTCTGATCATTTACACCAGTGTTACAGCTCTGCAGCCCAAGTTTAATTAGCAGAGTTAATCATGATTGATCAGACTCATGGAAAAGGCGGGGTGTCACATTCTCTTTTGCCATGAGCAAGTCTTGGAGCCAGTGAGATGGTAGAGATATGTGATCAGCTCCCTGATTTTTAAGGCCAGGCCTGACTCCAATGAAATTGGAAGCCTCTGCCAAGCTGCTTAGTGTTGTCAGGTCCTGGGCACTGCGCCACTGGAAAATAGCCATGTTGGATTTCTCTTCTGCGGTCCCAGCTCACCCCACGTGTTGGAAGGAGGCATGGAAATGTAGAGCCCAGCTGTAGTGCAGATGCACCAGCTCAGATGCTCAGATGCACACTCTCTGGAATACTTGTTTCTGGGTTACAGCACAAAGGGACCAAAAAGTCAGCTTCTGAACTTGTTATTCTAAACTAAGGAAGTTCATTAATAGAAAAGGAGAAGCAAAATTAGACAAAACTGGGTGCTCAGATTACAGAACTGCAGACACCTGAGTAAAAAATTCCCTGTGCAGTAAATGGGAAAATGGTCTAACACAAAAGTTGATGCAGAGCTTGAGTCAAACCTTGAACCACTCCCTATTTGCTCCAATTTATAATAACCTTTAAAATCTTTTGGAAGTGATATGTGCAAGACACACATTCTTCTATCACATGATACTTTTCTTGATATTTGTATTTCTTCATACCTAGTATCAGTAAAAGAAGTTGATATCTGTTTGTTTCAGTTTTTAAATTTAAAATTTCATGTGTTTAGTCAAATGAATATAATTTTGTGTGATTTTGGAAATATTTTTTAAATTCTTAACTTTTATTTCTTAATTATAGGTTGACTGTGTTGAAGAGGACTTTACCTGCACATAGCCCTTTTACTTTAAAATGTTTGGTATTTCAATAGCTTATAAACTCTTTCCAATTCTTTCCTTAGTAGGTGATTACTTGATTTGAATAACTTTTTTTTCTACAAACCACCATTTTTCTAATGAAAGAGAATTGAAATTTTCCCAGCCAGTTCTAAATTTAAACAACTTAACTTTACTGTGCTTGCACTTCTTTTATGTCTCTCTTCTCCAAACATTGTGCCGAATTAGTTTACATAAAGAAATACTGAGAAAAACAAATAGTGGTATAATAGTGAGAAATAATCATCAAGTCAGCATTTCAGAATCCAGTGACTATTACACACAGCATAAATCTGGGACTCAGAAGTAAACACATCGAGCTGTTTTTTGTATGTTGTGTGATCTACACACCTAATTAACCCAACTTTAGGGCCTTAACATTTCACAGGAGATTGCTTGTTAAGTGAAGCAAGTAACAACTTCAGAATTATTTAAAAACATAATCTGTTTTAGCAGAACACTTCCCTCACTGTATTAATTACCTGATCATTTATCTGGGAGAAAACTCAAACAGAAATGTAGTTGTGGCTGCATCATTTAAGTACTATTGGTGTTGTGAGGTGCACTTCCCGCCAACAGGTTATTCACATGAGATGGATAAAAAAGGTTAACTTAGATGCCTCTTTCATCAGCAGCTTTTATAAGCAGATTTACACACTGGGTACTGTGATTGTGTGTTTATTTGTACATTGCATCCCATAGCCAATCCAAATTACTATCAACAGAGAGGAAAGAAGAACACATAGGAAGTAAAATTGCCTATAAAGCATTATGATATGTTGAGAAAGGTTACTGGCTGCACATCCCACTTGCTATTTTGCCTAATTTAAAAAATTAGCTTCAGATATGGCCACAGATGTTCCAGGCTCATGATATTCAGACCCATCTTTTTTTACTTGAATGATTTGTACAGGCCAGCATTTAGTCTCACGGATAAACATACAGCTCCCATTCTTGCAAAGAGAAAACAAACTATCTCTTGCAAAGAGAAAACATTTACAATAGGCTTTAAATTTGCCAGGGAGACTCAGTCTGATACAAAAGGACAAAAAAATACAAAAGGCCAGGTAAGAAAGGCTATTCTGTGTATTTACAGAAGCTTTTGACATAGTAGTTTCTCTTCACAAAAAAGTGATCCTTTGATCATACTTAGAAATGCAAAATTCTACCAGTATGACAGTATATCACCATTCTTAATATTGAATGTCTGCTTTGTATTGCCAGCTGTATTTACAGGGCCATGAGGTATTTTGAAGGAAAAGAAAGGCATTTTTATGGAGATGAAATTAAAGTCTATATACTCTGAGGTGCTTGGTATCTAGCATGAAATTATGCATATGCTTCCTAGGTCACGGTGTGTATCAAAAATTATTGCTAGTGAGAATGAACAGCTCCAACAGTGACTCAAGGATGAAGCAGTAATTTTCTACCGAATGAAGAAAATACTCTGGTTGAACCAGAAAGGAGAGAGGAAGAGGATGAGTCAGCACTATGAATCTGGAGATGGAGAGTAAGAAGCAATCAGTTTTGTGTTTTCTGTGCACACAAAGCTTACTTTTTCAGTAGTAGAAATGCCGGCTATGCCCAGAAGGGAGGACAGCTTATTTTGAGGCAAACCCACCTGCCATAACCCCTCTTGGGGCTGCTCAGATCTGTGCTGGTGAAAGCCTAGTATGACTTTACTGCCAGGATCACAACTTGTACAAGATAAACTAAGAAATTTAGTTCTCAAGGAAGTAAAAAGGCACCTTGTGGAATTTTCAGGAGAACATAATTGTGTGATTCTTGGCAATCATCACTGGAGTTGCTGCATATACCTAAATACTCTTGGAAAGCCACACAACCATAAATCCCTAGGCATCCAGCTACTTGAAAACATTTGGTTCTCAGACCCTAGAGATATTTAAGAGAGAGATTCAAGCAAGCTCAGTGAGCAGCTTAGAAATCAGGGGAAATAAAAAGGTCACTAACTTAGCAGGTTAACTTTTTCCTGATCATATTTTTGTACATTCTATTGCACAGCCATTTCTGAAATCGCTTACTATAACTGATGCACAAAAATAATATGATTGACTTAGAGGAAACATGCTTTAAAAAATTCAGGACAAGATATTTAGGCTAATAACATTTCTGAACAGCTTGTTTGGGAGAAATGTACTTGTACACATTTGGCAAGCATACTGTATTGCATCTACATGAAAAAAAGAGCAAGAACAAGCAAAGTGCTACATGATATTAAATAAGATCAGATGTTGTTCTTGAATAATGCATTCAGCTACACTTGTTCCAATTCAAAACTGAAAAATAATTATTAACATGCTTTATTTAAAATATGAAATATTTAACCAAAGTTAAACAAAAAGGTGTTAGAAATGAAAGACTGATTTCACAAAGCCGTTGAAAAGAAAACCGTCAGAGAAAATAAAAAACAACCAACCAAACCAAAAAAGGAAACCTAAGAACAATTAAGAACACCTCACTGAGAACGCAGACAGCAAAGCAAAAACGTTGTACACTAGGTTGAATGTATTTCAGCCTACAGTGTCTACAGACACTTGTTTTGATTTAGGACATTGTTCTTTTAAGTATTATTCTAGTAAATAATCTCTATGTTACAAGAGTCCTGAAGCTCAGCTGTGACAACAGTGGTTATTCTGCCAGATAAGGACAACCAAAAATTAGGCCAGTATCAGGAATGAGGACTGCCATTGATCAGGAGCATATTGACATGTGATTCTGGTTACAATGCAAATCAGGATAAGAAGGGACAGAGTACTAAAAATAAAAGGGAAATATTTAAGTTTTAGTCTTCTGCTAGGGAAGAAAAAGCCTACTTTCTAGGCCTTTGTGTAATTTCTTACTTCATAAATGCTTTTTCCATAGCAAATAATAAATGTGAAGTACCATTAAAATTCCATTTATTTCAACTTTAAGATTAGAGGTATATGCAAATGGAAGATGTTATTTTTCTTTAAAAGTTGAATGTTCTGGCATAGCCAGCCACGAGGAAGTATCTCTTAACATTATACAGAAAACCCTGATGTGCCAGACCGTCTTCTACTCATCATGGGTATACAAACTTGAAGCTAGCACAGAGATTTAGGTTTTAGCTCTGCTCTCTGCAGGAGTGCACATTTTTCCATTCCTAACTATCATTTATTTTATGTAATAAAATTGAGATAAATTTCTGACACTGCCATAGCCACCTGGCTATATTCCCATTGGCTGACCTGTGCAGGCCCTGTAGTCATGACAAGTTAAGGGAGCTTTAAAAACAACATGTTTTGAAAGCTTTCTATATAGATTTGTCTAAGAAAATCCTCAGTAGCTAGCTTTCAAATTAACCTTGAATGTATATTGCAAGGCAGAATCTGTGTGATCCAAATCTCCAAGCTATTTGTCTTTTTGATATGGAAAAGAAGAAAGATAGCTTTCCTTTTTGGGGTAGATGAAATTAATAATTAATTATTATTTCAGTGATATAAATCACCTTCTTCATGTATTTTCAGATACAAGGTGATTTGCATAGCCCATTATATTTTTTTTAAGAGGAAGTTTAGGAAATTCATCACCTTCTTTCTTTAGAAAATTTGCATTTTGATTACCTCTTACAAAGAGTTATTTGTAAATCAATACACATATCTATCAGGTTACTCAGTGTCCCATTGTATACTATTCAGTGGTTTTCCAGAGAGAGGATGGTGATCTCCACATGCAGCCTCAACAATTCTATGATGCAGCCATTGTCCTGATTCAGCAACAGTGCTGAGCTGAATGCTGGTGTATTGCAGGACTGGGACATTTGAATTAGAGCCAAGAAAGGTCAGAGTTCACATTGATTGATCTAACTGATGCTTATCTTGTTTTAAGAAAGGGAAAATTTTGGATCAACTACCAGTATTACAACACAAACTGTTCATCATAAACCAGAAAATACTTGAGATACAGCTCGGAAAAAGCCAGTATTCAAACTTCAGCATTCTGAGTTGAACAGTATATTAATGACCACTTTTTTCTTTTGCTTCAGATAAACAGTTAATTTGACAAACCCAAACCTTTAACACAAGAGACTTATTTTGTTTTAAATTCTGAAAGTGCTCTTGCTTATAATTTTGGTTACACTGTGAGATTTATACTTTTAAAATATGGTTGTCAAAATGTTTTTGTCCTAATGTCATTTACTTACCTATCTTCATGCTGTTTGAGGACACAGTATTAAAACCGAAATGCTTCTTTATAATCCATTAATTCAGAACTGTAATCACAGTGTGTTGTTTTCTTTCTCCCTTTTTCTGTAGCTGCTTTTCTTGGGTTCCGCTCCTTTGCTGCTGCTGGAGAGAGGGATTTAAAGTGACAGATAACAGAGCATTCCAATCAATTGTTTCTACTGTGTGCATACTTTGTGCCATGTTTCAGACATGCTCTTGGTTTTTTTTCCTCTTAAGTGGTTCAAACCCCTTTTAATTCATAAGAAAAACATTAGGCATAATGTTTTTTTTAACCATGATATGTTATGATGTCTTCTTCAAATTGTGTTCCTTCCTTGTGTAGATAGATACTGGAGTGTTGGAAGCAATTAACATAACTCAGAGAACTAATTTCCTGTGGTTCTTTAACTCTGTATTTATGGCTTTCAAAAGAGTGGATCTGTACTTTAAGGATTAGTACAGTCTATAAATTTTAGTTGTCTGACTCTCTTCCTTTTTATTTTTTAAGGAATTAAGATAAGAAAAATTCATTGGTGGCTGGAAATAACATTAAAAAAAGGGCAACCTGCTTTGTAAAAAGAAGGCTTTTTCCTCCTTTTCCTCCTAAATCTCCCCCCTCCCCCACAAAAAAAGGGATTTAAGGTGTGCTGCAGAAGGCCTCAGCCATCTCTTCTGCAGCTGGGTTGGTCACACACTCTTCTACTTATCTTTCTGAATTTTTGGAGCCAGATTTACATGACCCAGAGCCAGGTGATTCCCACATCTACAGCATGACCTGTTGCACTGCCACTGATCAGGGGGACGAGTCAGTTATGGGTGGATAAAAAAGGATTTGGATTTTCCCCCCAAACAGCTTTTGCCAACATGATGGGTCTCCAAGCCGCTTGTCTAGTGGAAAGTGAATTTGCTCATTTCAGGGGTATCGGACTAGATAATCTTTAAGGTTGCTTCCAACCCAAATCGTTCTGTGATTCAATGACAGATCCCCACACTTCGTTCCCAGCAGGGCCAGGTGCCAGCGCTGCCCATCCCAAGGGCACCGATCCCCCCAGGCCTCACAGACACTCCTGAGTGGACGAAGCTGCCAGGCACCTCCGTGTGTGCTTTGTCAGACCGGCTTCACTGGGATTTTCCAACCTCAAGTGGCCCATTTAGGAGCATTAAGGCCCCTCCTGGTGCCAGGCTGTGGGGCATTAATGGCCCTGGCTGGATACACCTGGAATGACTCATTATCTATGGGAGCCATGACGCCACAACTTCCCTCACAGGGGCTGCTCCACCACCACCACCTCTTTTGAGCATCATGCCCTATGTTCTTCATGAGGCAAAAGCTTCATCCAGAGGCAGGGAAAGCTGCCAAAAATTTTGCCATCCAACAGGAGGAAGGCATCCAGCCAACCTGAACCCAGGTTCAAGCTGTGTGAGCCTTTTTTTTTTAATTGAATGCTGTGGTATTCTCTCCAAAATCCTTTTGCACCTCAGCCTAGCACTTACTGAAAAGTGGTGGGAAAGGTCCTGTTGAGCAGCAAAGGACCTTGAAAAAAATGGTCCAAATTATGCCTTGACACATTGACTTTTTCTTTTAATCTTTTGCACAAAATATGTACAAATCCCCAAGGAAACCCAAGCCAATGTTCTCCTGAAACCCTGCATCTTACTAGAGAAATTGCTTAAAATGGAACAAAAATAATCTTAAGGTGGTTCCAATTCAGGAACATGTCTTAAGGTCTGAACAGAGGGGGAGGGGGGGTGGAAATTGGATATATTCAGAGCAAGACTGAGATGCAAACAAGGTCAAATGTTGGTAATCAAAATGAAAGTTCACTTTTATTCTCTATCAAAGAGGAGATAAAGGAAGAGAACAGAAAAGGAGGAAAAAGAGAAGAACTACAGAAAGCAAGAAAGGCAATCACCTGCAGATCTATCAATGGAACCTGGCAATAACGAAACAAGTCACTCTTTAATAGTCCTTTACAAAGGTTAACTTATTTCTTTCAGTTCTTTGACTGGCTCTGTCTTTGGGGAACTTGGTGTTTGGTTTATCGTCTCATAGAGTCCACTTCATTCTCATCTGATTAATGAGCTTCACCTCTGGAATCTCAAGCTGCCATCAACAGGTAGCTGTGCTCTGCAACAGGAATGGCATAAATCTGGAGAATACTATTACTGTGGATGAGGTTTGTTGAAATTGGGGTACTTAGGACCACCTCCAGGCCCTCCTGATCTCTTTACATTCTATAGTAAGTAAAACAACTGCTCACAAAGGAGTATAAGGCAAGTTTTAATGCATTTTATCTGTCTTCTAATGTAACCTGGTAATGAAAATGATAAAAGATAGGCAATACTAGGGGATTTAAATATGTTTTGCAACCGGTGATCAGAATTTATAGTTGGGACATCTCTTTCCTTATTACGATTGTAATGTGAATTACTGAGTCCTATTTGTCCTCTGCTACAGGATTTATGGGCTCAGAATCTTGATGACCCTCTAAAAATAATGTAGCCTGTATGAATAGGAAATGCTAGGGACATGTGGTGTGTTAAACACAGAAGGGTTGAAAATAGAATAAAATATCAACCTTCCTTTGTTTGTTTTGGAAACTCCTTGGTTGAGTGCTGAAGTACTCTGACAATTAAATATCTGCAAGAGATACTATACACGCTGTATCACCAGGTTTTCCACTTTGTTGCAAGGAGGGGAAAAAACTAACCCACTGCCACTGAGGGGGGAAAATAACAACTACAGTAAATCTCTGAAGAGATCATCAGGCCACTGGCAAAATAATTTGACATTCTAATGGTATCTTCTGGTGTAATCATACATTTTTATTAATGACATGACTCTACATGTAGAGCAGAAAAATGTTCTGTTATAGAATCAATATATTCCGTCATTCAGTCCATGTGGAAAAGGGGCAAAATGTGGCTGGAGTAAAAGGAGTTTTACCCTGTGAACTTCCAGCACATACACTGTAAGTCCAAACTGGTTAAACTCCTGTCATCTCCAATAGTAAAAGGGAAAGAAATTTGATAATTTTTACAGGATTCTATAAAATCCTGTGATTCCCTGTACTGTGTATGTAGGTGCATGGCTGCTGCATATCATAGCAATGACTAAAAGACTTTGGGGACATACAATAGTGTTGGGGTGTTTATTTTCATTGGTTATGCCTAGATCCTGCTAGAGAACCACAACAGTGTAGTGGACTCAATAGGATCAATTCTTAAAAGAAACAGTGGCAAATTGATTACTTGCTGAGTGGAGGAAGCTGTTTCAACCCATTACCAGATGCTATGCTGTGGTGATGTTCTTGGAGCTTTCAGCATCATAGAATTATTTTGGATTTCTCCAGGGAATTGTTTCAGGATGTCACTGTGCTCTGGTAGATCCCAGTTCTTTTTGGTTTTGGGGTTTTTTTGTCCTGTTTCTGAGGCTCATCCCATAGTTATGGGAACTAGAAGCTAGCTATCCTCTATGCCAAAGACCGATGTCATCAGGGAGCCTAAACTCCCTTTTCCTATTTCTCCCATCTACCTGTGTGTTACTTTGTATGCAGTCAGAAGACATAGGAGTTATGAATTAGAATTTGGTAGACAAGCTTGATGGCTCCAGCAGAAAGCACATGGTAGAACCTGGTTGATTCCTCGGCTCACAATCCGTATGCCAGATGCTGTAGTTGAGCGTATCTGCAGGGACTTATGTAAGAGCTCTGTCAGTGAGACAGATTTGGCAAGAATCTTCTTGAAAGCCAAACAAAGAAGCTGGAGAAAGGTGTGGAAGCACACAAGGATTTCTGCGAGCAGTTGTGCAGCCAAGCAAGAATCAATTTTTTGTTTTGGTTTGGTTTTGTTTCGGTTTTGGTTTTTTTAACTCTCGAAATATTTTGTAGCTGGTTAGAGAGCAAAATACAAAAGTTGTGCAAGACTTCAGTTTGTGCTTATTGTGGTAATAATTCCAAACCCTATGATAGAAGCTAGGCTTTTAAAATAATGTTAGGACAAGAAGGAGAGGGACAAAAAGGGATTGTTTTAAGGAATTAATCTGTCCTAATTGCAACTTAATTTTACAGGGGATAGAATGTGACATGTAATAATGGCACCTTTGTCCATCTTGTAGAGTACACAGCATGTTTTCTGTATACAAAATAGAGTCAATTTTGTCTTGCAGACCCTGTATCCAGGCTCAGAATGGTAAACCAAACAAATGCTTTATAATGTCCTGTATTTTAAGTAGAGAGCAAAGGAAAATATTTGCTGTGCCTGTAGGACTTGCTATCTGTCTCTCCTGTTGACAGTGTGTCACATTATATAGATGGATACCCTTTCACTGGACCAATGAGCTAAATGAATTTGTGAATAGTATCAGTTGTCCTGAAACTACAGTTTCACTGAGTAAACTTTTTCGGAAAAAAGGTTATCATAGTCTCACTAAAAATATGGCTGTGATAGACCCAGGCAGCTCGAGCTTCCCATGCCTGCTGTTTCCTTTGGAATTTTGCTTGTGATAAATTGCCGTAAAATGGTGATGAAAGGAGAAAAGTTGGGGGTATATTTTGTTTACCCTAGTGGAAGAATGAATTCATGCCAAATTGTGAGATTTGGGACTAATCTTATGTTAAAGATTACTGAGTGTCTGCAGAACCCTGTGGGCTTCAGTAAATCACTCTGCAGGGGAACAGCTATCTGGCTTTGCTGGACCTTAAGTCTAGGCACTCTTCTCGGCATGCTGCTGCTGTCTCTGAGGGTGAATCACTTCCTTCCCCTGCCTTACTTTTTCTCATCATGGATCTGAAGAGATCTCCTGTGGAGATCAGGAATGATCTCCTATGTGATGCCAGAAATATAAAATCTGGGTGGGGGGGAGGAATTGAAGAGGTGAGATTCGGATGCAGTCTTTATCACCGTAGGAAAACACTGATTCCTTCTTTTTTTGAGTCCCGCAGTCTCTCCTTTATGTATTTTAAATACTTGTTGTACATGACTATCTACACAGGAAGACCAAACCAGTTGCAGGTACTGTCATGCCAGGACACCTGTAACTTCAGACTGATTTTGTCTGGTCGAGGCGGTTTAATAAGCAAAGAACTAGCTGGGGTAATCTGCACCTAGCCTGAGAGACTTTTCTTTTATTACACAGCTACACATATGTCTTATACAGCTTAAGTAAGTTTTGGTTTTAAAAACATCTCTAGGGAGAGGGCAAGCCCACTATTTATTATTATTGCCCTTGCAACCCTGTCCTTGCTAGATTCCCTCTGAACTTGCAAACTCTCTAACCTGTCAGGCAAAACAAACCACAAATGAAGAAAGGTTAGAATGCAAAATCCCCAGGTCCGTGTTAAAGTGCTGTTTTATCTACTACTAAAATAGTACGTTGCAAAGGTGAAGAGAACCATTAGAGAACAGGTGCCCTGAATGAGAAAAGATTTCAGACCCTGGACCTAGAAGCCTCTTTGTTGATTTATTTGAGAAAACTACAGTATTTAGTACTTGATTCAGAGCAAAAATGGAGTTTCTCCACTCTTCATCTTCAAGTAAAGACGAATGAGCTTTCCTAACAGACCTTGCCCTGCCAATAGGAATAAATGACTGTGATTTCTGAACGCTCTCAAGGAGACCTGGAGACTCAATATGCAAAATCCCTCATTCTATCATTGAAAGTGCAGCCTTGGATTATTACTGACAGCCAAGATGCAGTTAAAGTAAAGGTCATGCAGACTATTGACAATAATAAATTCTAAGATTTGCTATCTTTTTGCTGAGGCCTGCATTAGGCTATGCATCAAAGACCTGTATAAAAAAAAAAAAGTGGTTTGCCCTGGACCAATAAAAGATGCAGTGTACATTTTTCAAGCTTGCTTTTTGAAGGAGCTGGAACAGACCTCTTGTATTTCATATTCTTATCTTTTAAATTAACACACTGGGAGACCTGCCCACCTAACAGTAAGTTTTCTCCTCTGTGCCCACCCGTAATGCATAACTGAGGTTGCTTAAAATCATCTCTTGGCAGTGGGTGTAGCATGATAGTATGTTTGAATAATGGCTGAGTGTAAATACTAGCAAGTTAATTCAGTTTTTGGCGTGTAAGCATAAGGTAAAGTCTTTAATTTTACAGATTAAGGAATTGCCTGTTTCTAATTGGGAAACAAATATGTATTTCTTCAAAACTCAGGTCATATGGTCGTTTTTTTTTGCAACCTCTCCATGAAAAATGGGTTAAAAAAAAAAAGGTACTGGAAGAACAAAGCCAGTAGCTAAGAAATAGACCTGCTCAAGGCTTCAGTTATTGATACATAAATGCAGGGAAGAGCAACTCTCTGAAATTAAGACTTGATAAATGACTTATAATTTTAGCAATGAAATTAATATATGAAACTTTGCTTTTTATTTTTTAACTTTTGACATGGCAGCACCATTTAAGTCTCTTTCCTTGAATATAATTAATGAATTTGGTTCTTATATAGAACAGATTGAGAATCCTGGATATTCATCGTAGTCCTATGATTTATTCAGAGAGCAGATAGTCCATAAGGATCTACAGTATAACTTGTCATATTTAGAACTATAACTTAACCCTGATATGGGGAAAAATAATCTTTAGAATTAGAGAGAGCAGAAGAGTGAGGTTCTTGACCCTTTGTGCTAAGGCTAACAAAACCTGTGCGTATTAATTGCCAAATGTGGGCGTTTTTGCTACAGGAGCTTTCACCCAGGGGAGACTGGACAAACACCACCAAGTAACACAGTTTTCAGCTGATGGTAACAACTTACAACCACTGGTAATTCAGAGAGCTGAACTGGCAATCAAGCAATGAAAGATGCCATTTTCTACTTTCATTCCCATGGGTTATGCCCCACACGTAGTTTGAGAACAGCAAGATTTGGATTGCATGCATATCGACTTTTAAAGTACAGCTGATGTATCTGAGTATGCTTATGGCCATGTCACAAAGATTCCTGATGGTTGTATTTAATTGTAGCTGGAATGGAGAAAGCAATAGGGAGAGAAGGGGTTTTTAAAATCCATTGCTCCTATATCAACTATTAAGTAAACAAACTCATAATTAAATACTGCTTCAAGCACAGAGAAAGTAAGAATGCATAAGGGATTTTCTATCTCACACATACTTAACTTTCTTTATTACATTTGATTGTTGAGACCCCCCCAAATGCTTCAATTACACTGGCATTTGTTATTAAATAAGTGAAACAAAAAAGCACATAGAATTTCAAAATAATTTATTTTAAAAACATTTAAAAATTTTATTAGGCTATCTATTATGACTATAAAATCATTATATTAGAAAGTTGTATTATTTTAATAGTCCATAGAAGAGAAATATGTATTTTTAATTGAATTTCTTTAAATTAAGCTTTTAAATTATCCAATTACCACTCAGTTCAATGGAAATCAGTTAGTACTGAGATAGGAGTGTAGTCTTTGTCTTGTAGATACTATACATATATATATATATATGAACTGCAGGATATTTTCAGGGTTTTAAACTATTCCACTGTTATTTCAGCTGTTGCACCTTCCTTACCTCGTCAGGTATCTAGTGCCAGTGCTGTGCTTTCAGTCACCTAAAGTAAATGGAATGTGCACAGTGAACATTTCACAAACTGGCATGGAAATACTGAATTCCTACTATCAGGCCTAATTTCTTCATCTGCATGATGCGTTGACCTAGAATAAGTTAAAATTAAAACGAAAACGTAAATAACTTAGTTTTCAAGTCCTTTTAACTTCTAGAGTAGCAAGTGAGTTATAGCCTGATATATATGCAAAAATTTCCTAATATTTGGCTTAAAAAGTTTGGTTTGGAAATTGCTAAAAAGCTATTATGCATTACTAAGTGATCCAGAATTCAAATGTAAAGCTTAAGGAAAGATGATACCTGCATTACAATGTGCTGCAAAAGTAAGGTCCACCTGCCTAGGCAGTACTGGAACAGTCGGGGCATGCCTGCCTCCAGCCTTTGTGCACAGACATGAGTGAGTACATGGGGTATGTGATCATATGCATTGCTATAAGATCTTCATTACCAACAATCTGTGGTTTCAAATACTGGTACAAGTTAGGCCAGCATGGCAATAACACATTTGCTGTGCCTCATTGTGTTTGTTTGTGCCACGTTTTCTTTAGATTGTCCCCTTTTGCCAATCTCTTGCTTGTATTTCCCCATCCAAATAAGTGGTTCCTATGGTAACAGAGATGATGTTATTCTGGACCCAATGCAGTGAGTTCTGCAAGAGCAGTGGGAAGTCTGTTTCTACATGTTGAACCAATACCTTGTCATTTGGATCCACAGGTGAATGAGTTTCTTTTCCTTTTAGCCAGCTCTTAAACAGGGTGAGTCTTAAGCAGCTGAGCTGAGGTCCCATGAACAAACTGTCTTAACCACCATATCAGATTGTAAAATGAAACCCCCCCCCCAAAAAATCCCCCCAAAAAGATCACAGAAATAAATTTCTGTTGCCAAACTCTCCAAGGTAACTGTAGTGAGCTCATATCTCCTCAGAGCTCTCCACTTGTGTTACTTGCCTTCAATAAATTATACAATTTGACTTATCATGTTACCGTCCTGCTGCTAAGTAAATGGTCATGTGCGCGCCCAGAGGTAGGCCATTAGTGTACAAAAAGTCTTTTTATGCTCCCCATTATTGCAACAGTACATCATGCCAACCTGAAGGATTGATTGCTGACTGTGCTGGTCCTTGTCTCCCCTCTGCTGCTGCTGCAGGATTTGGAGGTGGCTCAGGATGGTGAGGTTGCTTCATGGCCCTGCGATGGCTATCACAACACATTATTGCTTTTTTCAGGCAATTAGGTTTAGGGAACAGTGTGCACTCAAAATGATGTGTGTTGGAACTGTGTCTTGGAACTGTCTTTTGTCTTATTTAATAGGTCTCTTTATTCTCAATGTACCAGGGATGCCTGTCAGCTGACCTGTGCTTTGAACCTTACCAAGTAAGTTCACAAAGTTCTGATGCATTGGAGGCTTTGAGTCTAAACATAATAGTTTTATTTCCCTTCTGGGATTTGCCTTTAGCAGGGGGATTGAGGGGTGGGTAAGGAGGAGTTTTGGGGGTGTGTGTGTTTTATTTTTCCTTCTATTTAATTTTTTACCCTTATGCCAATTATTCAGTGCCCTAAAATGCCCAGCATGAGCCGTGTGGGAATCAATTGAAGTGTGACTGTGCGTGTGATACTCTGATTAGGATTCTCTGTGAATTCAAAGTGAATCACAGTAACATTTCTGCCTTTGGTTTTGGTTTTGCTTTTAGGTTTTTACTCTTTTTGGGGAGAGGGTGTTTGGGTTTTTGTTTGTCTTGTTTTGTTTTTGTTTGCTACAATGACTCTGCTTTTAGGTAGGTTATATACTTTTCGTATCATTAAGGATAAATTGCTGTTGTTCCTTCCTGAGTCAGTCTACCACAATTATGTGACAACACATGATAGAAACTCACCTGTAGCTTTTGCTAAGTCTTCAATATTATGTGGCTCTTCTAAGCATCAATATAAGTCTTGCTTCCTTGTGTTTCTTACATACACTCCAGGCACCTCCCTTCTGGAATATTGAGCCTGTTCTTGTTAAGAAGGGTTTTAGATTTGTTTATGTAGGAATCCAGAAGCATTAGTGTTAATTTGCAGTCCATGATCAAACACACTGAGTGTGACATTTTCAATGATGTAGCTTTTTGTGTGTATTTTATTTTTCAGAGTAGTTCTGCTGTGGCAAGAAAGCTGCCAAATTCATTCTGCCAGAGGTTCCAGTCTCTCTGTACCTGCAGTCTGCTGTATGAATTCTTTATTTTATTTGTGAATGCTCTCCTGGTATCCAGAAGGGCAGCCTTGGCAAGCAGATCAGGATTTTCTAAGAGTAAGGCATCTAGTGATGCATCAACCTCTCCAAGTCACCACAGTGCTTAACTCTCTGTGTGCAAACCTTTCTTATGTTGATACACATAAAAAAGTGCAGAAAAACAGAGTGCAAGTACAGGGGCTTATGATACCTTTGGAGCAGCTTATGACCTGTGCAAACTTCTCCAATATACTGCTCAGGAATCCAGTATCATGCTTGTTATGTGCACCCTGGGAAAACGCAAACAGATGTCCACTCATGTAAACTAGAATCTAACAGCGAGTTGTGCCCTACGTGAAGTTGCCAGGTTTGCTTGTTGGGTTTGTGGTCTGACAGCTAAAAAACCATCTTGTAATTGGGCTCGATGACGTGTCATGATTTTAATTACATTTTAAATATGGTATACTAACAGGGTCTAGTGCCACTTGTGTGGAGCTGAGTGTTGAAGATAATACATCCACCTGCAGTGCTCTGGGTTTCTGCCAGGGGCTCTTCCTTACAGTCAGACACAGAATCAAGATGCTACTGGAGATAGTATCAGTATCAGGATGTGATGATCTCTTATCTCACCAGATATTGAAACAAAAGGCATCCAAGGAATTCTGGGTCAGTTGTCACTGAAGATCACTGAATACAGCAACTTACATTATCACTTTTTCAGTTCCATTTTCAGTGTTCTGAATGTTGAACAGCATGTGGTCAGGGCCTGATTTCTCCTGGAAGAATACAGGCTGGTCTGAGTCAGAGGGCTAGTCAATAACTAAAAATGTAGAGTAAAACTAGGCCTGAATCTGTTTTGAGATCCCTCCTTGCCCTAAAGAATGACACAACTACAGCTAGCTGGTATGTTTTAGTGTCTGTACACAGGGAACTACTTATGATGTTGTCAGCTTCATAGGCTTCATAGGTCTAAAGATTTATCTGTAAGGTATGTCAGCAAGATTAGCGTCTTGCAAAAATATTCCCAGAGTTTTACAGTTGTATATTGTCGTCGAATGTGCTCGCTCATTTGAAAGTTTTACACCCCTTTCTGACATTCATCCTGTTCAGCAACGTTGTGCTGTTTTCTCCTTGGACAGCTAAGTTTTGAGTAATCCTTTGCTATTTTGGAGTTGTAAGATTCTGTAGGGTATTTCATATTTCCAGTGCTGTGTTTCATGCAAATGTAGCAACTTACCTGCAAGATGTGGATGTATATTCTGCCCCTTTGTGCCCCTTTGACAGGTAAAAGGAACATGAATGCTAGTATTTGGAACAAACTAAGGGGAAAACCAAAACTCACTTTTACAAAACAATTAAGTTTACAGTTGGATAATAAATATTAATGAAGCTATATTTCTGTTTAAATTCAGTTATAATATATTTTTCCAAGATAAACTGTGGAAAAGGACAGAGGATACGCAGAGGTCTGCTCAAAACACTGTACACTGAAAGTACAACAAAAATCCTGAGCGTGAAGAGTTAGAAATTGTTTCTGTTTTCGACTGCTTTTTTGTTCTACACTATAGATTGCAATATATATATATGTATTAAAATGTACAATAGTGGTTTTCTCCTTTAATGTGTGAGTAATTGTATAAAATATTGTTATCAATATATAATGTCCATACATCAAATCCCATGTTACTTATCAAAATCTGTAATAGTTACTGTTTTTTCCTTATACTGTAAAGAAAACACTGGGGTGATATAAGACTCCCTAAAAGTGGAATAAGTGGAGACAGTTATGTTCTCAGCATAGTCAGGTAACGTCTTTGTACACACACCTGACTTGAAATGATCCAGCCAGTTGTTATTAGTTAATACTTCAGTAACTTAAACGTAGGAGAACATCAGGACTTAATTCTGCTTGGGTTCTGTAGAATATTGTGGAAGAAAGTCATTTTGGTCCATTTTTATTCTAGTCAGCTGCTGAAAATATATGCCTATATTCCATTTTTAAATGCAACACTTCATACACTTCCTCAAGCAGGTGATATGAACAAAGCCAACTATTTGAGATTTGCATATATCAAAAGCAAACAGCCTTTTCGAAGGGTGTGACAAAATGCTATCAAAGAAATAGTATATGGGTGGGAGATAAACTGCTTTTAATCCTCATGGTGGAGATTATTTGTGGACTTATTTTACAAAGAAAGTGGAGAAGCAGCAAAGTAACTCATGTATATCCTAACATTTGAACAACAATTTGCAGGGTGGTGCTGACTGGCTTATGAAAACAGTTTTTCTGTTGGATTCAGCTGCTGGATCTGTATATTTCTGGGGTCATTTTTGTCCTGATTCTTCACTTTTCATGCGTGGGAAGATTTTAACACAGGAATCAATTAAACTATTTGTGTAAGGAAGAGGTGCAGATTCAGGCACAGGACTACTTAGAGCAGAATATGCTAATGTTGTACTGAGTAATTGTTTAGACTTTGATGAAGAAAGGTTCTTCTGAAGAAGTTTTGCATTTCTTTATTGGGGTCTTGGCTCATTCTTCCAGGCAAGATATTCATAGGTGAGACTTTCACCTTCCCTGAGGGATGCTGCCAACTGGTAAGCAGTGAGTTCTTATTACTGTAGCAACTGCCTTGTCCTCAACCAGCAATGCAGTGTTTATGAGGCCAAGAGAGGCATCAGGCAAAAGATGACTTTCTAAGCTAGCAAAGGGGAGACCTTGGCCACAAACTGCAGGTTTGTCTTTGAGTAATAGGCTTTTTCAGAACTGCTTACACATGTTGTTAAATAGCTGCTGGATAAAATTCAGAAATATTCCTGAAATCAGGTCCCAGTACAGTGGACTGCTTTCACAGTCAAGTAACTGCACTGGGGGAAGAAATTTACCCTGCTTTAGTCTCATCCCTGGTACCACCTGGAAACAACTGCATGTTGTGCACTTCCAGAGTCAGGAGTTGGCTCACTCCTTCATGCAGCTCTCCATCCAGGCACACGTCCCAGGTTACCTCCCAGATCCATACCAAGCAAAGACCCGGGCAGAAGGAAAGGAGATCTGGGCTGACAGGCTGGTGGGAGCTGCAGTGAGCTCCAGCCACAGCCTGACTGTGTGCTTGCTGGGGTCAGACCTGCAGCCTTGTTGTGGGAATTACAGAGCTTGGAGGTAACCCAAAGGTATGTTCAGACTTTGAAATTAGCTTTGCCTAAACCACTAAACCACTGGCATTTGTGCTGAGGCACTTCTGAAATGGTCGAAAAGGGGAGATGTCTTTGGGTATTTAGTCATTTAAGGGAGCTGCTTAGTCCATTCTCCTCTCAGACGGGTGCAGTTCAACCAGTCTTGTTCTTCAGGTGATGCACTGTTTTGTGGACTACTAATGTTTGTGCATTTTTGAAAAAAACTATTCCAGGATGAAAATGCTCGCATAAATATGCATGTAAAAAGGAATAGCCTTGTTAAAAGAGAATAGGCTCCAGAAACGAAGAGTCAAGACATCAATCCTTCCTTAATAAAGGATAATTAATTTCCCTTGTAGAATTTGGTTTCTAACTGATTATAAATGCATTTTACTCTAAAGACTAATTTACCAACTGGGTCAGTGGCTACAATACCATCCTCATCAGTTATATGATGGATAGAGGCACCTGATGCTACGTTTGCTCTTTGAAAGGTTTCCAACAGATTCCTTTGTCATTTTGAGACTGTGTTCGATCCTTAGCTTTCAAAAACAATAAAACATGTAATGACTTTGTAGCTGCTAATGCTGCATATTTATCAAGAACAAGAAAAATAGTCTATGCTGAAGCATAATGCTTTCATTTATTGTTATTCAGAAGGGTACTAGTATTTCCTCATAATAATTTATTAAAGTTAGTGTAATGAAGAAGGGCCTATGTGCAGGAAATCTGGGGTGAACAGAGCATCCCATTGCTTTTTTTGGAATCTGGATGAGAACAGTGTGTTTCTCTGCTTCTTCAGCTGTTTTGAAGGCAAAGTCTTATAGTGTGCAATTTCAGAAAGGATACTAAACCGAATATCTTCTGAGGATAATAAAGAATAATTTTTACAGCTTTAATTATTTACAAAAACTAATGCCTGAGCAGTGTGGCTCTGACTGTGGTTGAGCCAGGTATAAACAGACATTTCACTAGCTTTCTACAGGCAGTTGTCAATGTACGTTAATCCAGGCCTGACACAACCCTCAGATTCACTCTAGGGCCTCTCAGCACAGACTGCCTTTGTTATGAATGGTGTCAGGCAGTGTGATGGCTTTGTGTTCATGATGCAACACCACCACTGCAGGTAGCAGAAGCTGCCACTTATTTTATTCTAGCTTGGGAACCTGAAGCACATTTAAAAAAAAAAACAAACCCAAATAAGAACCTCAACAAACCCACAAACAAACAACATAAAAATAGAAAAATAAGCATTTTTTCTTTTTAAAATTTTTATATCAGCCATCATTCATAAGTGAAAGCTTAGACTGTCCAGGTTCACAGACTTTATCAGTTATAAACTAGTTTTTGCAAAACCAGGTAAGTCCCCAGCAAGTTAATTGTGTCCTGCTTAAGTAAGCCATTAAATGATGTCACAACATAATGTGTTGAAATTACCAAGGTACATTTCAGAAAAGCTTAAGGCTTCTCCTTTCTTGACGGTACTGATTTGTTCTATGATTTTATTTTTTGGTGATTGCAACTGTATAATATTAGTATAATATAGGCAGAATATAGAGCAAGGTTACATAACTGTTGTGGTTCAGGAATGGTATTCTCCAATTTATGTTCACTCCAAAACACTCCAAACCAGGTGCTTCTCACTCACTCCCCCATCCCCTTTCCCCCTCCCCTGCATCGGGCTGGAGAGGAGAATTGTAGGCACAAAAGGCAAAGATTATGGCTTGAGATAAGAACAGTTTACTGGAAACAGCAATGGAATAAGCAAACAAACAATAACAGCTACAATTTTGATAACAGAAGGAACCGATGTTACCTGACTTCTCCTTTCACCATGCTCAACCACCCCTTCTCCTGTCCCCAGAAATGACCTGAGGTTATATAAAATACTTTCTGTGCCTAAGCATGTCCCTCCTGGCTACTGCAAAAATTAACCCTGTTGTGGCCAGAACCATGATGTTATCCACCCCTTATTATATACTATTTGCTTCATGCCCAAATCCTACACCTTCCAGCTATATTTTATATATACATATATACACAAGCACAGGTAACATTTCCCCAGTCAATGGCTGTCCCTCCAAGATATCTCTTGAGTTCATTCAGTCCATGACTGGGTTCTATCGATCCTAGTGGTCATCCAGGGCAGGAGGGATGGTGTGGTGTCAGCTGGTTGCTGCACCAGGGGCTTATGACTGGTTTATCTGGATCAGTCCATACACCTTGTCCATGGTAGTTATGGCAGACAGCGGCAGTGTCATTCAGCATTTTTTGTATCCCTTACTCCAGAATCTCAGGTGTTGCCCTTGGGTACTATTTGCTGGAGACCCTAGGAAGGAAGGAGCAGGAAGGAGCAGGAAGGATAATTCTCCCTGGCTGCAATGTAAAGCACATTTTTTGCATCTTGTCCTGTCCTGAATGGTCCAAGGGCTACTGCATGAAAAATCTCCTCTTTGATTTGTTCAAAAGTGTAGCACGGCATCTCATCCCCCACAAGAGCTTATCTGTTGTTCATTAACCAGTCAGATAACCCAAACAGGACAAGCTGTCTTGTAGTGGGTAATTTTGGTGCCATGGGGTTAACACTGGTCTCCCAGCTGCCAGTAAGCATCTTACTGTTGAAGTGAGATCTGGCAGGATAAGCCAGTTTTTTATAAAAAGTGGATGTTAGTCCAACATCCACTCACTTTACAAACTACAAAAGCCACACCAAACTTTCACAAAGCAGAAATCTTCTGTACATTTTCCTGGAAATGTGTGGAATTTCTCCCGTGAGCAGG
>NW_008238452.1:49720-67885 GCF_000691975.1 Corvus brachyrhynchos | reverse complement strand
GGGGTTACTCCCCAGGGGTTAAGGGAAGGAATCTGTGCTCATTATTGTCATTTTGGTGATAAGTTACATTCGACTCCCAATCAATACTATTTCTTTTGCAAACTTTAATATGGGTATCTTGATATAGTGCATTGGTTTGTGTTATGCTGTAATCTACTAGTAGTGCTTTTGGTGCAAAGATTATGCAATAGTAACATCCTCAAGTTGATATACATGACGGAAAAAATTTTAAAATACACACTCTTCTGGAAAGTGGAGGGGTTCTGCTACGTTATTGGAATACAGTTTTTCCATTTGAAAATTACTTTTAAGTTTCTGTCCTTAATCCATATGATATAAGTTAAGTTGCTCTTACCAGTGATGCAGTGTATAATGTCAACTGTCTAATAATTTTTCACCTACACTTCTTGCGTGCCACCTTTTATAGAGGACTTCAGACAAAAGAGCATGAGGATTATGTAATGTTTATACTTAACTTGAGAGGCTTTTTCAGTTCATAACCAGGTATCTGGGACTCAAATGGGAAAATCATTGCCATTGGTATTCCCACTGCTGCTGGTTTTAATTTTATTTTTCAATTGGTGGAAGGAATTTGCTCAAAATACCTGTATCTGTCTTTTGACTGATTCGTCCGACTTGATTAAACAGAGTTTTTACATCAGCTGAGATTTCTAGAACGCAACTGGTTGCCCAAAACTCCCTGTAGGATCAGTGGAAAACATTGGGCCTGTACCATGCCATGAGCCATCTTTATTTGAGGTATTAGCTCTGTGGTTAAATGAACCTTGAAATACAGTCTTTTTTCTTGTCTTGTGGCCACAAAGAGGACACAGGGAGATTAACCAAGATGTGTCTACAGATTAGAGTCTGAAACTAGGCCTAGACTTCACCTCCAACACCATCCAAGCTTCTGTCATATTGGTGCAATGCTTTGATTTTCAGGATCTGTGCATTGTCTTTCTAGGAATCTTAGACGGAAGCTATTAAACAAAATCTTTTTTCCTGGGTTAGAAGAAAATTCATAGATTAGAATGCAAAACATCAATTAGGTTAGAAAATATTTTATCCCAACCCAAAATATTACTGTAGCTTAGGATGATTAGTAACAACACTATATGTCAAGTGATAGCATGGACCTTTGCTTTCCTTTTTTGCATCTGACTTGCACATCAGCTATGGAACATAGCACTTTCTGAAAATATGTTCTATGTCTTCTAGAAGATGCAAAACAAGAACATCACATTTGATGAGCTGGGCAAATGGATTCTCTTGGATAACTTATTTAAGAAAGAATTATGCTTTATTTGTAAGTTTACTTGTAAATTAATGAATGGTCTCAGCACTTTTACATTGCTTTTTACCACAAAAGAATGATGCTATAGAGGTGGACTTCTTTCCATCACACTGAGACAAAATGGGGCAAACAATATTACAGGATAAAACTGTATTGGTGAGGAACTCACGGAAAAAACCCTTAACTTCCACAGGGGTACAGCCAGGAAAAACATATCAAACGTACAAAGGATGCCCCAGAATACCATTCTGTTCAGATCAATATAGGCTGTTATAACTTCTGAGCTCTTCAAATTAAACTCTGTGCTTTGCCATTTACAGTGTGGTGTTGTGTAGTATAATTTAAAATGAAAGGAGTTTATATATTTGTCATTCAAACCTAACTATGAAAAAATATGCCTGTTTCAGTCTCTAAAGGCTTCCTTTAAAAAGTTCAGGACTTGCCTAAAATTCTAATATGAATTTTATAAACTGAGTTTGTGTGTGTATGTGTATGTACAAATACCTGGCAAATTGTGGAACAATCTTATAATCTAAACTGACCTTTAACTGCTTTGCCTAGTGCCCTGAAGCACTGGTCCTGCTCATTATTGCTGTTTGACATTTTAAAAATAGCCTGAGTACTGAACAGGTAAATGACAATTAGATGACTGATGATATAAAATCAAATTTTGTGATTCATTATGAGAAGTGAACTTCAATTTCAAGGATGTTTTTTAAGAAAACAACAATCAGGCTTTTACAAGATAAAATTGTCGCTTATGTATCTGACAAAGCCAGAGATCTCTGATTTTAGTAGTATATCAAGAAAGATACTCTGGATAATCCAAGAAATGGAAAAAATTGACTGTTAAATTTTATTTCTGATAACTGCAGCTTGACTACTGATACAATTTTAATTATTAAACGTAGTTTAATGGTTGTGACTTAAAAACATCTACCTGTGTGTGTGTATACAGAAATCCACAGGCATGCATGCACAGGAATTCCCTGCAGTGCTCCAGACACCTCTGTAGACAATGTTACATATTGCTCCACTGCTTGTAAATGCCTGTGAGTACAATGGGTATGTTGGAGCTTGAGATCATATATCCTCCCTTCATAGATAACATAAATAACCTGCGTGCACATATATGTGCTATGCTGTTAAAAGCACATTCCTGAGGCTGCAAAGTCAACAGTGCCAGATTTATGAGGAGTTAAAATGAGGGCTGCCTGGACAGCCTTAACCTAGTCCATATGTGTATGTGGTATGATACGCTTTTAAGGGCATACAGAACACTGCTATCTTTTGTCTCAGCAATCCCCTGTGATGAGAAAGGATTGTATATTCTTTTGGTAAAAAATAATTAACATTTTCCTTTGTACTATTTTTTTCAGGAGAGTGCTTGACCTGCACCTTGATAGTTACTTATCTGTCATGTCTTATTCTTAAGACAATTTTTAATTTACTTACTGACATTTTTGGCCAACTTCAGTATAGTTTCAGAGTTCTTCACGTGCAATAATTAATGTGGTGTCTCAGTTTAGTGTTATATTTTACCTCAGTGCTTCTGTAATTCAGACAATAGAATCAGGAAAGAAAACAGAAACAAAACTGGGGATACACAGTTAATGCACGTCTATGGGAAATTAATCTCCAATGGGTTGTCAGGGCATGTCCTCAATAGTTGTAGTATTAGACTGAGTTTTCCATTTTTTTAGTCCACTATGATTTTTCTTTTAGTGAATTTTGATGGTAATTTGTAAGGATATGGTGCAGTCCTGCTGTTATAACCATCTCCTTGACAAGTGCGAAGCGACCATGAAAAAGAAACAAAGAATCCTAGAGTCCGGTTCTCAGTTTTGGAAGACATTTCTCATCTACTTTTGCTGTCACCTGACAGCATTATGGAAGAATATGGGTCATGTTGTCTTTGCTATATCAAACAATTATACCCACAGCTATAACTGAGGATAAAGAGAGACCTTTTGGATTGCCTCGCTAACCATGTTGAAACAGTAGAGTCTGTCATAATGCATTATGATGATATAATTTGAGCAAGGTACCTACAAAAGGCTGAAATGCTTGGGGGAGACCTTATCACTCTCTACAGCTCCCTGAAAGGAGGTTGTAACCAGGTGAAGGTTGGTCTCTTCTCCCAGACAACTGGCGGCAGGACAAGAGGACAAAGCCTTAAGCTGCACCAGGAGAGTTTAGGTTGGACATTAGGAGGAATTTCTTCACAGAAGACAGAGCATTGGAATGGGCTGCCCAGGGAGGTGGTGGAGTCACTGTCCCTGGAGGTGTTTAAGAAAAGTCTGGATGTAGCATTTGGTGCCATGGTCTAGCTGAAAAGGTGTGTTAGGTGGTGTTAGGTTGGACTCGATGATCTCAAAGATTTTTTTGAACCTAGCTGATTCTGTGATTTTGTGATTCTGTGTTTGCTTGCAGACCAGTTGGCTAAGATTATCCTGTGGCTTATGATATAGCTATAAAATATAGTAATTATCTCTAATTAATACTAGAAGCACACACACATAAAAGGCCAAAAAGTCTCCATTTGCCCATACTTTCTAATTTTTTCATCTGGTGTCAACTGTTACCTTTATATTAATTACATACTTTTTACATTGTGTATAAAAGATTTTTTTTTGACTTTTCAATATGAAACTTCTCATTATGTTCATAAAAATTCAGAGTATTAAACTGTGTTTGTTTTGGCTGGGAGATAGTTCATTTCCTTCAGAGGGGCTGCTGTGGGTCTGTGTTTTGGATTTGTGCTGATCACAGGGTTGATAATTAAGGGTGTTTTTGTTATTGCTGAGCTGCACCTGAACAAGAATCAAGCCTTTTCACCTCACCCTGGCCTTGAGAAGTCTGGGGGTGCACAAGACATTGGGAAGGGGAGGCAAATGGAGCAGCTGACCCAAGGGATAGTCAAGACCATACGGTGTCATTCAGCATTATAACAAGGGGGGAGATTGGCTGAAGGGGCACTGCTCAGGGACTGACTGGGCATCAGGTTGCTAGTGGTGAGCAGTTCTCTATTTGCATGGTTTGTTTTATTTTCCTTTTTATTGCATTTTATTATTACTATTTTATTTCAAATATTAAGCTACTGTTATCTCAAACCATGAGTTTTCTCACTTTTCACTCTTCCAAATCTCTTCTCTACTCCCCCCACCTTCCTCCCCCTCAAATCCTTTTGCGGGTGGGGGAGTGATCAAGTGGCTGTGCGGGGATTTGTTGCTGGCTGGGGTTAAACCATGACAGTCCTTTTTGGCGCTCTGGTTCGAAGGGTTTGAGATAATAACAGATTTAGCAGAGCGTATTAGAAGGGGTTTTTGTCTGTTAACGATTTCAGGTCATGATATTGATTCATCTGTTCTCAATATTTATTATGTCTGCATTGTGCTTGGGTATTTTGCTGTACACGTTAAAGATTGCTGTTGGCTTTTGCAGTTTGCTGTGCTCTGTAGCTGTTACTGATGTTTTGCCTGAGAAATTCGTTTTTAAAATAGTGACCTCAAACTTAATCTGGTATTTGGGCTGTGTACTGAATCCATTAGTGTGCTTCCAGTACTGTCTCATGGAAACAATTAAAAAAATACTTCTTCCTCTGAGAAGTTTTTGTGGAGGAAATACAGAATGACACCTTTGCTACCTTCTCTGATGTTCTCTCCCTTATTATAATAACTTCTCAGTATCTTGAAGATTCCTGGGTAGTTATAATACTAACTTTGATATTTCTTGGACAAAATCCAAGCAATATTCCTAACATTAACAAGTAATTTAGGAATATGACCCAGACCACACAAGAGTATGGTGCATATGATGTGCAGGCAAATATGGGCAGGTATCTAAAGAAGTTCTCACCTCCAAAGGCCTGGAACTTCATTTCCAAACAACTACAAGATCCTGATTAAATTATAAGATGTTTGAAAATAAAAAATACTCTATGAGTAGTCCAAAGAGGCACAATTTACCACACTGTGTAGGACCCTGGCCAGCATCTACAAAACACTGCTCAGTGTTATGCAAACATAAAATGCACTCACCACAGACCACATGGTCTAACCCAGGTCTTTACTGACACTAGTTCCAATGTATTTCTGAGTTAGAGTTGTGCAGTAATACTCAACATGGTTTGTATTAAAACACAGCCGACTTGTAAGTCATTATTAAACCATCTACCAACAGACTGGAGTTTGAAAGCATGTGAAGACGTCTTTTCTCCTGTGTGGTCACAAAGAAGAATCTGTTTGCTGGTGTCAGGGAGGCTCAGTGGAAGTAACTTAACTCCAGAAGTAACTCTTTGCAAGTGTAACCATGAAGCTAAGCTGCATCTTCATCTGTGGGCATGGTCTTGTGCAGAGAAGACAGAGGGCTTGTAGAGAGAATGGAAGGCTTGTCATTCCTTAGAGGCCTAAAGCCGCTTTCATATAAATTTTCAGGTGTACCTCAGTTAGACCATCAATCTACCCAAGCTAGTACGACTCAAATAACTTCTCTTTTCAGTTTTGGGAAATAGGGGAGAAAAAAGTAATAATCAAGAGTATGAATAAGAAGAAGCACTAGAGCGACCACAGTTAGTGTGTTAAAATATATCAGGGACTACAGTTCACTCAAGTTGTTGAGAACTTGACAGAATTTGGAAAAATAAGCTGTAAAAAAATATTTGAAGGGCTAAAATGAACTTCTTAAAGTTTGGTTGTTTTTTTTTTTTTAATGAGAATATGTATGCTATTTAGTGGTGTCTTTTCTCTAAAGATGCAGTAAGATAAAACAAGAACAACTTGAAGCCTGAATAACTGTTTGGCTTTGTTACTCAAGTAGTACACTTCTGATAGATAAAAATATCCTTGGAATATCTTACAGAATAATGCAATGCATTCTGGGTCGCTCTCATGCTTAGATAAAGGATAGGGAGCTACTTATTTGGGTCTCCTTAGCTCTTGAGGGTTGACACAGCTGAAATTCTGTACTTCAGAAATGCTGCTGCACTCCTTAAGTATAACCAGTTCAAGGATTCTAAAGAAAAAAAGGGGCTTCTGGTGCACTGACTTTTGCATTCCAGTAGCAGTCAACATGTATCAAACTGATATGCAACTTCCTCACAGAAAATATTATGGCCAGATATATCTACTGTATCTAAATTTTAATGCTGCTATTTATACTTGATTGTAAATTTGTCCTTCTGAACACGGATGTCTATAACATCATCAGTCTGTCTGTGGGAAAACTAGAAACCTCCCTCTGCTCACTGCACTTGTGTTTCCAAAATGCCAACATGTAGAAAACACATTCTCTGAAGCAGGTGTTGAAATTAGTTCTGCTTCATGTTTGGAATGTGTGTGTATTTTGTTTTCTTCTTTCTATGTGCTGTACAGAAATATGCTACTAACAAGACATGCACTGTGCATCCCACCTACTGTCACTTTGTTAGTTTCTATAATTCCATTACTGCTGTGATTAATTACAAATCAAGTCTTCTAAATGTGTATTAAGCATTATAAGGATGAAGTATACCTTTGCTTTCAGTTTACAATACTCCTTGCTTCATCTGTTTGGGCTCACCCCAGACATAGCAAACTATTATGGATGACCAATTACATACAGCACAGGTTTACTGGTTACTTATAAAAGTATCTGTCAGATGACTAATTATCTATAAACAATATATTTATGGGGGGAGCTCCAATGGTAGCTCAGAGAAGATAAATATAGTCAGCCCCTTAATTTTCTTTTTTCTTGATGAAAATTTCTTGTACTCACTTTAAAATCAGTTTTCCTCACTAAGAAGGAGTTTAACAATTCAGGGATTATCTATTTTCAGTTTCTTTGGATCGTCAGAGGTGGATGACTTTCCAACCAGTGAATAAATCTGAGACAAAATCCTGGACTAGGGAAGTCTCATTCTTGACACAGGTGATGAAATATCCTTGCTGGGTATTGGAGGCAGGGGGACAACCAGGGTGTTGCCTCATCTTTAGTAATGGCACAGTATATCTTGTCATTGTGATATATCACTCTATGCTGATTGTTATCATGATTTCATTGGGCACTAAAAGACTTTTCTTAGGTTCTTTCTTGAACATAGATGAAGGTGCAGGAGATCTGTCACCTCTAGAGATATGGTGGTGGTTGTTTCACAAAATTTCCTGTTGCTTGTTACATGAACCATACCCAAAGCTTCTAACAAAAGAAGGCCTGTTGGAGAAGTGTTGTGGAGGTAACTGAAGTAAGAGCTGAGAGGAGGAGGCAGAAGTGTATCTGCAGTCAAAGGAATGCACTGTAAGTTCAGTACTTGGCTTTCTTCATATAAACTGAGGGGTGATGGAATAGTAGAAGCAAGCTGTAGGAGAAGCAAAGCAGAAAAGGAGGAGAAAGGTGATTATTAGAGGAACAAAAGAAGAAAAACAAGGTAGCTGTGTGAAATATTTTCAGTCATTTCATGTTCAAATAACAATAATTTGGCTGGTTTTTTGCTGTTGTTAGGGGCAAATCTATTGCATTGAAGTATTTCTTTAAATATGCCTACATACATATGTAGCAATTTGCAAATGTCTTGAAAATCCAGCCTACCTGTGAGGCGTGATACTGCTTGCAAACACAAATAATTGAATATGCATTCTTTGGTAAGGCATCTTGAATGGAAAATGAATCTTCATGAGTTACTACTTAAACCTGTGTTTTTCTCTGCTTATGCAGCTACAGTATCAATCCTGATGACTTTAAAACAAGGGTAGGGAGGAAGAAAACAAAATAGAGGACAACAGACTTCTTAAGATCAAGACTTCTTCCTTACCATTAAAGTGTAATAAATTCCTATTGGTAAGTTGTCCTTTTCTGCTGTACTTATATAAATTTATTTACTCGAGTGTTACTGACTTTCACAATGCTGTTCTTGCTGCCTTTTAGAGTAGCTATCCTCATTTGCTTTCCTTGTCCCAGAGTGAGAAAAAGAATTTAGAAAACTAACTCACCACTGCTAAGGTTCATTTAGCAAACTTTGGATCTCTATTATAGTTTGCCTTCTGGCTGTCTCCCTGTCTGGCATGCAACACTGTATCATCCAGTTTCTCAGAGAAGTATAATTGGCATATTGAAAACAGCGGCAGAAAACAGCTTCAGGTCTGAATTAAGGCTTCAAGTCTTACAAATAACAGTTGAACGTTTTTTATAGGTTTTTCAAAGACATTTCTAGCAGATAGGAACACTTGAGTATCCTAGACAAAATCAGTAGGAGAGCCATAAGATTTTTTCCCTGTCTCATGTAATGTGTGTTTATATGATTTTAGTATTGCCTTTACAGTTTGAGAATCTTCTTTATGTTGCCTGGTTGAACAATATGAGCTACAAATTAGATGACAATTATTCCAGTCTTTATAGCTAGGCAAATGCTGAAGAATATATGTAAACTGTTATCCATCTGCAGCAGCTGATATACATCTTCTAATGCAGAGAAATATAATTATACTTAATACACAGTTCATGTAGCCAATGAAATAAAAGTAAATTTCTAGAGCAGCTACTTGAAGCTGCAAGTCAATTATCAGCATATTCTTCATTCTTTCTAGTTTACTTGAAGTATTTGTTAAAAAAAGCAAAATATTTTTAACCCGGGTGCCCCTGAAAAGGAAACCAAGCAGCTGAAAACTTTGACAGCAAGGGAACCTTCAAATTGTCTGATAATTTACTGTATTAAGTGCAGATAAGGAGTCTGGTGTTGATTAGGTACTTCTGATGTTAGCAGGGTTTCTGATCCTAGTAATACAGCTTTTAAATAATTTGAATGCTGAGAACAGTTTATCATTTTAATACTGTGATTGATAAACTATACTTGGGTGCTTTGTGGATCCTGGACCTCTATTATTTTATACATATTATCTGATACAAATTCAGAAGAAAAGATCTTCTCTTAAGCAGAACTGCTGGAAATTTTGAAATATCCATACTGATTCTACCTTTTAGTGCCATTGTTTCTTTTCCCAAGATTAACTTCCCCTTCAATATCCATCTCCTCTCTTCAAGTAGCTGTTGATACTGCAAACAGTGAAACAGCTGTGTGAAAGGCAGGCTTAGTGGAACATCTTGGCCAATCTTCATTCCAAAATGTATAATTATTTGCAAACTAGTCTTAATAATGTCAAGTTAAGCCTAAACCACAGCCTTTCAACAACCCTTTCCCAACCTGCTTATCAGTTTTTAGACGTATTGGTTTGGCCCAAATGTTTAACTTAAGATATGCCACCTGCAGCTAAGCCTTCTACATCCTCTTTTGTTGTTTTTAGCTAATGAGAAGAATTGATCCTTTTCTTCTGTATATCATCCCTTTATGTGTTGGTAGACGTTCACATCAAGACATTGACTTTTTTTTCTAAAATAAACACACCTTGTTATCTTAATCTTTCTTCAGATATCCTGAGTGCTTTTTTTCTCCCCACCACATGGTTGAGATTTTTTTCTTTTCTTTTCTGAACTTTCTTGGATTTATTTACTTTGAAATGTGTCAATATACTGCTTTAAATGAGATTGAGTTATTGTAGGAAACAACATGCTGGAATTCCTTTTATAGTTTTCTGTTCTGACTAGTGTGATCTTCACTTTGGGGGTTTGGGGTTTTGTTGGGGTTTTTTTGTTTGGTTGTTTGGTTGCTTTTTTAAAATCAACAGGAAGTCTTTATTCTAATAACATTTCTAATGCTTGCTTTGCATGGTTTGGGATGCTGGTCAGACTATAAATTCACTTATCACACCCTTGTTCTCCTTTCTTCCTTCATTTTGGGTGGTAAATGGGTCAGATGGCTAGTGTCCCAGCAGCACTTTTTTGGAGACTTTGTCCATTGAAGTGGGTCACAATCCAGGAAAAAAGTCACCTCTAGTCTGTGTCCATGCATAGATGTATTGCACTGGGGGAGGAATGAGGAAGGTACATGTGAGGGGCCCAAAACACATAGGTGATTTTTACCCATCACTTGTGGCATGTTAAGATACTTCAGAATAATATCACATGGATCTTGAAGCTTTCACCGGGGTTCATAGAATTATTATTATCAAAATTGTGGAATGAAGGCTGGATGGGAACAGTTGTGTGAAACTTACCGATTCCGTAGCACTGAACTGAATAGTGTGTGCAGGTTTTATTCTACACAGTATCAGTTCAGCATTAGTGATAAAAGCCCTAAACTGGTCTGGTAACGCCAGTCATCTTGCAGTGTAGGGCAGACTCATTAATAAATTCTGCTTATCTGAGATTATAGTTTACTGATAAGCTTCTTAAGTGAAGTCTTTTTCCTTCTGACAATACTGTATGAAGTTTTATCAATAGAAATACAGGACTGGAGCCACACAGCAGTTCTGTATTGAATTTCCCTCCCCGCTGACACCTATGAACTGCAGGAAAATGCAGTAGTAATGTGAAATTTACTTTCCTCCATAACATTTTGAACAAACAACAGTTTTGATGTAATATGGAAATTAAGACATTGGTTTACACCTACTGATGCTGAAGGGTTAGGAGAGAGTATGAAGTATACCAAAGCTTCTAGAAACTAATCTAAAACTTTGTAATTTTGGTGTTTTTCATGGACACATGGAATGAGGCTATTTAAGTATTAGTGGAGTACAATAAGATGGGGTTTTATTAAGTTGTCCTTATATTTTAACGGAGACACAAAATAAATATATCTGTACTGTCCCTTGTTAACCCTGCTTAGAGAAGTATGATGAAAACCACTGAAGAACTAATCAGCCCCTTGCTGGTGTTTCAGTCTGTTTAACTTATATCCTCCCACATTGTGTGCACTGTTAATGTGGTCTGTGATATCTGTATTATTTCTTTGTTATGGACTACACATCTAAGTAAAAATAGAGTGGGTTTTTTAGTACTTGAAGGGAAAATCTTCTCAGATAGCAGGAATCTGAGGCTCTACTTTTTCAATGTGCAAAGTGAGTTTAAAAAGAAAGAGAGCTAACAACATTTTATATCATTGAATTCTCATTCTAATTCACAATAAATACATTATTATTATTTTAAAATGAAGGAGGTCAGGAGAAAAAAATAAAAGCTTGCTGAACTTTCCAAAATGGTAAAATTAAATATGTAAGTTTTGTACCTGGCTCTTGAAAGACCTCACACAAACCCCTAGTTTGCTTATATCTTCTGTGTTGGAGCGAGTTACTAATCTGTCAGAAACTAACTGATGTCAGAATATTGAAAACTTTCGAGCTTTGAGACAGTTCAGACTTTCGAGTTCTGCTCCATCTCTAATGTTTAATACATACAGTTTTATACTCTTTGGAAGTCAAAATATACACTTGAAATACCAGTCTCAAATCCTTCTGAAGTGTGTGACACTTCTCTCTGTTAATATATAACATTTTAGAAGTGCTTTGGGCCTGAATGAATATATGAATGTGAAGAACTGAGGCAATCCAAAGGGAGTAACACAGGAAACTCCTCATGCAGGATAATCTGTTGATCTTTGAATGCAGATGGAAACATCATAAACATTTTTGAAACATGACGAATTTGGAAAAAAATAGTTTAGACCTGTCACATGCTGCAGACCAGTAATTGAATTTTTTAATGATGGAGATGAGAAAATATTTCCATACATATTTCCACTACATTCCTATATGTCCATATGCAGACAGTGTGTCATGACTGTAAATTACTTTGTGAAATCAACAAAAAAGATATGGCTTTATAAATTTTAAGTATTTGCATATTAATATTTAAAACTCAATCAAAATTTAAAAAAAATTACAAAAAATATTGAAGCCTGATTATTTTCAGAGGACAGCTTGTAATCAAGGTCTTAAACTATGGAATAACAAGAAGTTCAAGAGTAAAAGCAGGAGATGTCGAGCTAGTAAGTGGAAAAGTAGACGCCTGACCACGACTCCAGCACATTACTGTGCTGCAGTAAAAGCTAGTTATATCACTGGACTAGAAAGGGAGGCATTTGGAGTGTACATCTGTCTCTGCCATGTGACCTGTGGGTTAGTCTTTCCATATGTGTGAGATTTTTTTCCTCATCCGCTGCTTTAATCACTTACCTGGTAGAGCCTTCCCAGGCAGAGATTGTTGTTTAATGCATTAGCATCTGACTCAGGAGTGCTGCAGCCTGCAGGAGTGACCTGGATCTTGCCTAGAGCTCCCAGAAACCCAGACTGGCCCTACCTGTGCCTACCTGAAGTATGAAAGAAACGTTTCATGTTCGTAACCAAGTGTCTGTAAGATCAGATCTGAGTACCACAAATGTAGTCCAGTACAAGAATGGTTCAACTATACTCTGTAAGTTTTACAAATGAAGGGTATAGACATTTACAGCACTGTGTGCTGAGAAGTTACAGACTTGAGAAGGAAAATGGTGATAAATCTGAGAATTACACTGTAATAAAAACCACAGAAAAATCTGATAGAGATTTATACTGTAATAGAAAACATAGAAACAAAGGTGACCGTCCCTGACTAAAAGTTGTGACAAGTATCTGTTTATGGCACTCAAAAAAGAGTAAATAGAAGTAAGACTCTGTTCCTTCCTCAGCAGGAGGCCAGCTGCGTCCTAGTTCCCTACAATTTGTGGTAGTGGTTTCAACGCAATTATACAGTATGTACTGGCTTTTCTCTTCACTCAAGATCTCTCCACTCTATATCTATTCCAGTGCAATTAAGACAATGCCCCTACTCATATATCCATTCTTGTGTGCAGATGATTCCAATACAATATATACAATGTATATAATTCCCATACTCAATAAAATGCAGCTATCTTTCCACATAATCCATTCACCTTCATGCTCGCTAAGCCTTTTTGTGAGGGTTGTTTCGGCTGTGTTGTACTCATTCCCATGACAAAGTATATACCAGCTTAGATCTACATCCTTTTCAAGGGGATTTAAGCCTCAGGCTCAACCCATTCCATTCTAAAGCATTTTTCTGTAAAGACTATCCTGTGCTGATGCTGCTTCACCTTCAGCCTCTACAATGTGCTTTTCTTTTCATGTCCTTCCCCAGCTTTCACTTTCCAAGTGCTGTGGAGAGATTTCTTTTCATGTGATACCTAGTTCTGGCATGATGCTTCTTGCTCCATCTGCAAGAACCAAATCTCAGATGCCATGTCAAGATGATTCAATATATTTTTTTATTGCTATTCTTCATGTTTCATAAGTTCAGAGTCTTCTGGCTCTGCATTTACATTAGCCAACGTTGTACTGTAAAATCAGCAAAGAAAATGAAACTGTCTTGAAGTGTGATGAGCGTTATTTCATAGTCAGCCTCCACAGCATAGAAAATTGAATCTAAATTTCTGTATTTATTGTGGAAATTCAAATCCACTTCTTTTTGAAGAATATAGCAACTATTCAAAAAAAGATTAATTCCTCCTGTGTGTGGAGGGTGTTCTTACTCCTTCAGATAGAAAGCTGCACTTTGAAGTAGAAAAAAAAAAAAATCGTGAGTCACTGGAGTATAAAAAGAGAAATGAAAAGGTTAGGAAATGTTAATAAAGAGAGGTTGGAAAATGTTTGTGAAATCCAGAATATGGATAATTTTAAAAACAATTTCTGTTTTAATTTTAAGATTGGATGATTCCAAGATGTTTTATCATAAAAATATCTGTGGAAACAAGACACATACATACCATTCAGAGAAAACAGACTGTCATTGTAACACCAAAGTGTTATAGGTGACACCAGCTATAAGAATGGTTCCTGAAGTACCCATAGGCTTATTTTGAAGGCAGAACCAACTTTTATTAAAGTGTATTCAGCACACTGTAGGAAACTGATTAGGTGACAGATAACCACTGCACTACAGTAGTAGCTTTTATTTTTTTAGCATTCAACTATTTAAATAAAAGGACTTTGCTGTTTAACAAAGCACATTGTTGTCTCACACACAGAAATTTGAAATTTAGCCCATCTCATTTCTAACAGCTCTACACTTTTATCAAGTCTCTTTTGTTTTCCTCCTGGTTGCACTGTGATTACATTCTTTTATCAGATATTAATTTAAAATGACTACAATGAATCTAGGTAATATTTTAAGTATCAATTGTGTTTTAATAGCTTGTATAACAATGCTTCTTATTTTTAATACCTTATTTTCAAAATATTACTGTTATCCTAACACTTGCATGGAAGAGAGTAGTTCCTTTTATTTTTTTCTCACACCTGTGTTGATGCAACTCCACTGTTTGGGAATGTGACACAGTGCATTACCAAAATAAAACTGCGCACATGGCACATTGTGCTACGACTAAGGGCAAATAATATTAAGTACTGATTTATATGCTAAGGCATGATCCTGCAAACATTTGTTGTGACTAAGTTTACAATATGCAACAATTTACTTGTATCTGTAAGTATTTGCATTAACAGGGCAAAATAAAGAGCAGATAGAACATACTCGACGTGTTTAAAATGGAGGAGTAACACGAGTACTCAGGTACAGGTAGAATAGCTGCACACTGTTTCAAATATATGATATGCTTCTTCTTCCTCTCATTTAAGAATAAAAATGAAGGAGGGTTATAAGATCTGTATGAGTATCAGATTTAATTATGTTTTAATTCTCTTTCCATTATTATGAGGAACTACAGGTAAAACTAATGCTGTGTCCTTACTATTTCCCCTTAAAATGAATCAATAATACAGTGGTAGTGATCTGGGAAAGCTATTACATGACAGTGGGAGGAAAAAGGTGTTCTTCTGGCCTGTGTTACTTAAAAAAAAACAGCATAGGTAAAGATTGATGAACTTAGCCTCCAAGACTGACCTGTGGTGTGTGTTTTTCTAGATCTACCAGTACAATCATTGCAGAAAGTTTTTCAGACACCTAATTCTTGAATTATAGTGATGGCACAGTAGTACTTTCTAACTTTTACTTAAAAAACCCAAACAAAACAAAACTCAGAACTCCAAAAGGATCAGATTCAAATAATAAAACTTTTGAACAAAGAGAGATGCCTACAAAATATAAAAAAATAATAAAAAAATGTAGATAGGAGCATACTTGGACCATCCTCATTAACTATCAGAGTGTCTTCCTGAAGCCACGTGTGTTGCATGTGACTGAATAATGAAGAGTTAATGTTATCTTCAAGTGACCTTAACTTCAAATTACTATACTGCCAATATAGTAGTTGTCATGATGCTGCCAGCTATCCCCCAATGATGCAGTTTAAATATTATGCATGTAGGAGGAATTAGAGGAGTGCTTACTGAAAACCTAATTAACCCCCTAATGCATTTAAGGTGAACTCCTTGTTCCTTAAATCTCTGAATATGCATAATAACAACAGCCCTCCAAGAGGAGGATTGAGTGTCCATATTAGAGGATCTTTAAAAGATTTAATTAGCTGGTTGTAGGAGTTTAGAAGAACATAAAGAAATTTTTAACTTGACTTTATGACAGTCTTCTCTTGCCCCTAAGACAAAGTCAAAAGGATCTGATCCATAGCTTGCTTCACTAAATCATAAAGCATTTTAGTAAATAGGCAATGTTGCTTCAGCTCACTATAGGAAGCTATGTGTAACTCAAGAGCTGTAGAAAGCTCTGCTTAAACAAAAAGGAAACCCTCTGTTAGGGACCGAGTCTGGAGAGCTGGCCGGATAAACGAAACGTACACAGATATGATTAAGCATCGTTCTCCCTTTATTGTTCAACTATGCAAGCTTATATCTACTTTTGCAAAGATTTACGCCCAGTCCCTCTAGACAGCCTCTAATCAGCAGGGGAGCTGACCAGTGTGTAACTTTGCCAGGGACTCTGAGGCCGGCCTGCAGCCGGGTGCTTCCCAGGCCTGCCTGCAGCCAGGGGCCTGTTCAGGGGCTTTTCCTCAGCAACCCTGGGTTGTCCAATCTTTCCTGGGGTATCATATGCCCTTGTTCCATAAGGAATCCCTCTACACATCCCCCATTTTCTTTTTGGGCAACCCAGGCCTGGTCAATAATCTTTCGCAGCCCTGCTTTGATGCAGGAAAAAATGCACCCAAATACTATTAAACTTGTTATAACTACAAATAGCAATCGGCAGCCTTCTACTACCAAGGTACGCAGCCATCCGGCGATATCCAGACCCTTAAGCCAATCCCCAATAGAGTCGTCTGTCTCCCGAAGGTTGTGCCGGCCCCTCTGGAGGGCGGAGAGGTACTTGTGAATTGAGACAGAGTGGGCAGAAAGATTCATACAGCACATACCTTGGAAATCTTCACAGCTGTGGCCATGGGCTAATAGTAGAAAATCAATGGCTGCCCTATTTTGTAATACCGCATGCCTAACACTAGTAACATCTGTGCTTAGCTCATCAAGCATCTGCGAAGTTATGTTTAGTTCGTCTCTTGCCCAGCAAGCAAGTTTGTGTGATATTACATGCACCCTACCTGCTGAAGCACCAGGTAAAAACATGGATGCTAGCCAAATTGTTCTACGACTCCAAAAGATGGGCTCTTCAGTCCCTTCACATTGGAGCTCATGGACTGAACGCCGCACCCTGGTTTCAGTGCGGTGGGTAATATTTAAGAGTTGATGCAGGTTTGGGTAGAACAGGGTGAGTTTCCCTAAGTAGCACGGTCAATGAACTGATCATATGGCTCCGACAGCCCCTGTCAGACTGCCGGGTACGGAGGAGACTTAATGGCTCCGACAGCCCCTGTCAGACTGCCGGGTATGGAGGACATTTCTTTTCAGGTACTGACAACAAGGCTTTCTGGGCAAGAGTCTGTGACAACTGATGAATGATTGTGGGCATGATCAGCTGCGTCACCATCGCTCCATAAGCCCCGCTCCCAGTTAGCATGTCAGCTTGGATCACATACAGCGGGTCTTGCATATCACCTTGGTGTTTGCTAGCCTCTTCATTACTTAATGCATCATCTCTTGGTACTTCTCCTCCTCTTGGGGCTTACCCCCGGCAGCCCTGGCTGGCTCTGGCTCTGTGGGTGACAAAGCCACTTCTTTGGGGTAACTTCCTTCCCCGTCGGGTCCAGCAGCTCCCTCAGTGAGCGTACAGGCGCTGATGTCCCCTTCATCGGTTGACCCGTGGTCAGCCCAAAGAATCGCGCAACGCTGGACTCTGCCCTGGCCTCCGGCCACCGCTCCGTGAGACCACCGTCTCTTTCTTTTCCGGGCCGCCACCCCCCAGGGCCTCCATGGCTGCCGTGGCCACCTTCCTCTCTTCTTTCATTTCTGGGAGGGTATTAGTCACAGCTCTCCATGTTAATCCGAGAGCTTTAGCTTCTTTACCTTCCTTTCCACCCTCAACTGTGAGTTGCCATAGTCTGTTTCCAACTTCCCACCACTCTTCGGTTGAAAACAAAAGCCAAGTGCATTTCAAAAACCCTTGTTCCCAGGCCCACGTTATTAGGGCATAGAGATCTCGATCTTTTACAGTCTCGCCTCTCTTAGAGAGGATACTGGCTAGGAGACGAGTGCCAGCCTTGTATTCCATGGCTGTCTTACCTGCGGGGACTCGCTCGGCCACACAAGCTCCGGTCTCCAGCACCACTCAGCTTTTTGCTGGGACACTCCTGCTCCAGCTCTCCAGGCTCCTCACTGTCGGTGCGACGATTTGGAGTCTTGCCGCATTTAGGCGAACAGCATTTAAGCGAAACAAGCCACATTTAGGCGAACCGCATTTAAGCAAAAAAAACTGCATTTAAGCGAACCGTATTTAAGTGAAACAAGCCGTGTTTAGGTGAGTAAAATCACTCGAATCCCTGCTCAGGTCCCAGGTGTTAGGGACGGAGTCCGGAGAGTGGGCCAGATAAACGACACGTACACAGATATGATTAAGCATCGTTCTCCGTTTATTGTTCAACTATGCAAGCTCATATCTACTTTTGCAAAGATTCACGCCCAGTCCCTCTAGACAGCCTCCAC
>NW_008238452.1:1681-49672 GCF_000691975.1 Corvus brachyrhynchos | reverse complement strand
CGGGGCTGCTTGCGCCCAGGTGCTTTCCAGGCCTGCCTGCAGCCAGGGGCCTGTTCAGGGGCTTTTCCTCAGCAACCCTGGGTTGTCCAATCTTTCCTGGGGTATCATATACCCTTGTTCCATAAGGAATCCCTCTACAACCCTCTATGTTCTTTGACAGAAAGAAATCAAGGGGTAACAGAACTGATACAGCACAGTTCTCAAATGTGAAAGATTACGTGATCAATAAAGTCTAAAGTAAAATGTCCTTATATCAGCTTGAGGCCTGAGTCTGTGGTGGTTCTTTATTCAAGCACCATATTTCTCCTACTTGATTTGTTTGAAGAAAAAAATTAATTAGAATTTGTGCTGGTTTTGGCTGGGGTAGAGTTGATTTCCTTCCCAGTGGCTGCTATGAGGCTGTGTTTTGGATTTGTGCTGAACACAGGGTTGATAATACAGAGATGTTTTTGTTATTGCTGAGCAGGGCTTACACTGAGCCAAGGCCTTTTCTGCTTTTCGGACCGGCCATGCTGGTGAGGAAGTTGGGGGTGCCTGGGAGGGTGGGAGGAGACACAGCCAGGACAGGTGACCCCAAATGACCAAAGGGATATTCCAGACCATGTGACATCATGCTCACTATATAAAGTGGGGGGGAAAATGAAGAAGGGGGGGAAATTTGAAATAATGACATCTGTCCTCCCAAGTCAGCATTAGGTATGATGGGGCCCTGCTCTCCTGGAGATGGCTGAGCACCTGCCTGCCCATGGGAAACAGTGAATCAATGCCTTGGTTTGCTTCGCTTGTGTGCGTGGCTTTTGCTTTCCCTATTAAACTGTCTTTATCTCAACCCATGAGTTTTCTTGCTTTTACCCTTCCCATTCTCTCGACAGGATCCCACAGGTGAGAAGATGAGTGAGTAGCTGTGTGGTACCTGGCTGCTGGCTGGGGTTAAACCATGACAGAATTAATATAAATTTGCTTCTCTTCAGTCCCAGACAAACATGGCCCTACATGTAGCATTGTAAACCAGATTAGTTTTCACTAGAACCGTAAAAGGCAGTGCTTGCTAGAGTTTCTAGCTGCCCTCTGTTTTCCTTTTGCCTGGAGAGTACAGCTTGGTTAAGGAAGAATTGGGTTTTTTGGGGTGTGTTTTGTTTGTATGTGTGGTTTGTTTTGGGGTTTTTAACTCTTCTTACAGTAGGGTTTGAGTGGAACCCAAGAAATTGTCACACCACAGTGACTGCAGACTGAATAATCCCCATCAAGAGGCAAAGATGAGGTTGTGGTGATCTCGTCTCAGACTGCAACCAATGCCAGACTCTACCCAGGTAGTTGTGTTCCACATATGATCACTTAATTTTGCAGTGGCGTTATAAACATAAGTGTGCCAAAAAAATCCTTTATGGAGACAAACTGACTATAGTCCTTAAGAGATAATTTCAGAGAAATAAATGCCATTTACCACCCGAATTGTAACAGTGAATTTGCAAATATTCTCCTATAGGACCAAACCAAGCAAATTAAATGAAGTTGAGGCATACCACTTCAGTAATTTTGGAATAATAAACAATGGCAATGCCATTTTCACATATGGGCAACTGAACTTGTATGGTGTTTTTGCTGTTGTTTTTTTTATTAACTAAAGGTGAGTCAGGTTACTCAGAGGTATGCAGCACTTCAGTAGGAATTCAGTAGCAATTCTTTACATAAAAGGTAATTTACTTAACTTGTCCATTTTCAGGTTTTATTTATACCATTGCTACAGGACAGAACACTTTAAAGTTCAGCTCCTCAAGGTGAATGCTGTTGTATTCTTATTTATTGTATTTTTGTGTATTCAGTCCTTTCCCTGTGAATAAAATGTGTGAATGGCCATGACTTTCATACTGTTAAAAAGGTGAGAACTTCAACAATGAATCAGAGAAATCAAAGGCTGAAGTCTTATAAGCATGAAATATTGGTTTTGTACCACAGCAACACTGCAGAGAATTTTCATTAGGGCCATGCCCCAAAGAAGAACTCCCTTATTCCTGCTTCTCATGCTAACCTTTAAACTCATGACAAATCAGAGAGATGAGTTCTCCATCTTAGGGCAACCAGTAATACAAAGAATTTTGTCAGTAATTTAGGAGAATCCTAAGATTTAGCTAGAGGTGTGGGGTTTTTTTGTTGCTGGATTTTTTTTAACAGAAGACACAGTTATACAAATACATCATTCCACTTAACTATCTAATTTTATTAGATTTTTTTTAAATTTTTCTTCCATAATTAGTTAATTATGTGGTTAGGGACAAGCAGTTAATAGCATGGTAAACCCAAACTTGTTATACCTCTTAATATTTCATAAACCAGCTCTTATGACTCTTTCATTTTGCATATATGTACATTTTGCAAGTCTATATTTTGTGTGCCAAAAAAAGACAAGATGTGACCACAAAGTTAAAAACAGACAGGTAATTAACAGCAATTGACACTTAGTGAGAAGTTAAAAAGGTAGCTTTTAACTCTTTACTTACTTAACCACAACTTTTGTTTCATATTATAGTGGAACATTAATATATTAAAAAAATGGATAAGTTGCACCTGTAGTTTTAACTGAGGAAGAGGGCACTAAACATGTATGAAATGTAATAGCATTAGTATACATCCTCCAAGAATGTTAAAAAAGCATTGGAAACAAACGAACTATAAATATGTCGTTGTACATTTGCTGTCATTGCATTTCTTAACTTTAGTCGTTAAGCATTAATCTGTTTTGCTAAAATGATACAGCTTAAAATAATAAATGGATCAAAATATATCAAATATAGGAAACCATTTCTAAAAGGAAAAAGAACATGAAAATTAATTGACAGATTTAGTTGCTGCCAGACAGATTTTAAAAATTACTTTAAACCTCTTCTGACACCTGAATACATCTTTAAATACCTTCTGGCAGCTCTTTAGCCTTCTTAGTATGGGAGCAGCATGAAAGATGAGACCTTATAATAGTGCTAGGAACTACTATGCAGTGTATAACGTGCAAAAGTTGAAATCATATTTAAGTATTGCTTGTAAACTCTGGTTTCTCTTCCAGAAGAGAACCCTGTAGCTTATAGAACATATCAACAGCCAGAGGTTTTTGTGGTTTTTTCTGTTTTTTTTTAAATTTTGGGGCTGCTAGCAGTGATATAAAGTATTTAAAAACAAATCCAGTCCAGGCTCCTGTTAGAGCTGTGTGACCCACAACTCTGTAGAGCCACTTGCCCTCATCCTGCACTGTGCTGGCCCTGGAGCCTGTGCCATGATGAGCTGAGAGGCAGAGGCTGCTGCTGTTTGTCTGAGCTCTATCTGGCAAAAGCTCTCGCCTGCAGCACGGAAGGCTTCATCCTGCTCGTGGGAGATGGACAGGCAGCCTAAGCCCATGCTTTAATTCCTGCTCTTCTAGATGAAAGTAGACTTTAGACTGCTCTCTTTAGACAGGTAGGAAAAACTTCTCCTTTTATGCTTAATCACAGGCTGATGCAAAGTTGCTGTGCTTGGTAGCTGTGTGCTGACCTGTTTGAAGTGGACAAGGCAGGGCACTGCCGTGCCCTCAGTGAGGGTAATTCATACATGTTCAGCACCAGCCTGGTGTACTCAGTAGTTTGTGTTATGTTGCACCCATTGACTTCTATTTTTTGGTTTGCAGAGTCACTTAGGTTGGAAGGAACTCTCTGTTCAAGCAGGGTCAGCTTAGAGCAGGTTTTCAAGGACTCAGTCCAAACCTGACTGCACAAATAAGTTCTCTGGATCACTTGTTCTTGTGTTTGATCACAGTAAAAGCACGCTTTCCTGTGTTTGGATAGAATTCCATGGTTTTAATATTTTTTATTTGTTTTCATTTGTTTTTCATGGTTTCTGGTTTTTGCTGACTGCCTTTTTCTCCTGTTAGTGGGTGTTACTGAGAAAAGCCTGGCTGCTCCTCCTCCATTCCCTTCCATCGGGTATTCATACACATTGAGAAGATCTCCCTGAGCCTTCTCCCCAGTCTGTGCTCTCAGGCTGTGCTCATATGAATGATGCTTCAGTTCCTTTATTGTCTGTGTTAATCATATCCAAAAGACATCACAGCTAGTCCACAGCAGATGGAGCACCAAACTTAAAATGTTACCTTTTCAACAAATATAACTCCCAGAGGTTCTAGTTAAGACACCGGATATGTAACAGAGGCATGCAGGTGAACCAGGGAATATTGAAATTACTTATACCTGGATAACCTGTGGAAGAAGGAAATCTTTGTAGCTGCTATATCTAGTTAGTAATGAGAAGTCCAGCTTTCTATTTTCAAACTAGGAGAATTAAAATGAACGTGTTTGGTAATAGATCTTGGAAGGAGAGAACTGGAGATAACAGGAGACTGCCAAAGATCAGCCATTCACAGAGGTAACATGACATGGAATTTTGTGTTCTGCTAATGGAATCGGTGATTAACACTCCTAAGGATCACCTAACACAGGCAAGAGATGTTCTCCAGTTGGATGAATTGTCAACCCACTGCTGACCATTAGAGAAAAGAAAAAAAAACTTAGCCAAGAGGGCGGAAGATAATATGGTTTTGATTACATACAGAGCTCAGGAGAAAAAGGTCACAAAACCAACCTTTCCAGGGAAAAAAACACTCCACAAACCAAACCAGAAATAGTGATTTATTCAGGCAGCAAATGTGCACATATTTATTTGAACTAAAACCTGCATTTCCAAACTGAATATGAAAATTAGTTTGGCAAAGGAAAAGAAAGTTTTGAAATGTCAAAATAATTCTGTTTCATCATTCTGAACTGAAGCATTTCTGGTTTCTTAAGCCAGTGTCTAGGGAACTGACCTGTAATCTTTTTCTAGTTCATAAGATGGGCTTGAACTCAGGCATCTAACCCTCTCAAAAGCAGCCAGAGGCCTTCCAGTATGAACCTTTCTTTGACTCAGCAGTTGAAAACCATCTATCTAGATCAATCCTAACTATTCAATAAGGAATAAAAGAGAGACTCAATAGACTGTCACATTCTGTAACATCCAGTGTATTTTAAAAAAAGAATAAGAGGGGGGAAAAAGACCCCAAAATGCTTCTATTCTGGGTCAATTCTTCTGAATTTTTTTCTTTGATTATTCAAGTCAGTAGCTAAATTGAAAAATCAATTATTTACACATCTGTAACTACATGCTTCCCTTTTTTCAGCCAAATGTTGGATATGGGCATTCACCAGCTTCCCTTCTAGCCTGCGATACACAACCTCCCATCCCTCACCCTGGTTTTATGGAGGAGAGACTGTGTGATAGCTTAATGGAGAGTGTATCAGCCCTTATGAAAAACCTGCAGGCCTGTTGGAATCTCGTTTCTTTGCTGAAGGCACAGAGTTCTTCATTACAGAAGGGGCAGAAAGTCATTCTGTGATGTTTTGGGGAGAGGGGAGGAGTTTCCCCCACACAATCACTGATTATTTATGAACAATTTATGGAGCTAAATGAAAACCTGTGGAGCAGTTTCTATGGAAGATTAAGATATTGGAGAGGTCTGACTAGAAAGTAGGACATGGATCATTTGCATATTTTTCCATCGAAATGGCAGTCTTAACTGTCTGCATGTAGAAGCAGAAGTTTGAATGAAAAATCAGAAACTTTTCTTCAGCACTATTGTTTAAGATTCATAGCATTGAGGTCAGACAATTAATTGCCTTGTAAATCATTAGGGCATCCACAGTGTGGGTGTTCAGGAGGAAACTTGGGCAGTCTTAGGGTAGTAGTGTCACGAGGGCTTGTAAAAGTGCCTGAGCTAGATGACCTGAGAAATGCCTTCTGACTTAAGACACTACAATACTACAGTCTAAATGACCAGTGGATGTTTTTTAAATACAGAATCTGCTCAGGCAAGCTCTTTAATAAATGCCATCTCCTTTCTAACTCCTTAAAAGTGGATACTGATTGTCATCCCATATTCTTATTGTTAATAAATTCTTTGCAAACACAAAGATCAAGTATACAAGATTATTTGAACATTTCTTTGCTGTCCTCTGCTTAATAAAACAAGCAAAAGCAAGTGAATAGCAATCGCACATACAAAAGACACAGCACTATTCATAAAGCATATTGCTTTCTTAGATTCCCCAAATTCTAATTAGAACTTTACAAAGCAATAACAAAGATAGCAACTGGATTCTAAACTAATAATTCTAAGCTCTGTGCCAACAGGAAAGCCCCAGTGTCAGTAAAATAATACAAGACACCTGTTTTATATGGTACACATCAAAAGCAAGCCCCAAGGACAATAACTTTCAATATAATAATTATTAAATGTTTATTAGCCAAAGCTCAAAATATCAAGATATGTATTGTAGTAAAGAAACAACTATCTCCCAGGCACACAAAATCTTTCTATTTTGATGATTAAAACTTTGGTTGCCAATAATCTTGTGGCCCAAGGTAGCAGGTGTTATTACTGTACTTAGAAAGTAATAAAAGGATATTTCTTATCATTCAGTATTCCTATTTATAATTTAAACTACACTCCTGTCTGTTTGAAATTAAATTCTTAAATTAAATACTTTATAGCTTTTTCATTCTCCTGGAGATAACAAAATTCCTAAATACAAAAAAAAAGTCTATTGAAAAAATCCACAGAGGGTTTCAAACATAAACTTTGTAAAAGTGCGTTATTATTTTGCAGATACACAACTACAACTTGAGTAAGTCCAGTTCTTGCACCAAACAAAATTGTGCTTAAATCCAGACCAAAAATTTAAGCCTCTTCTCTTGTTTTGCTAGGAAAGAGTATCCAACAATAAATGGAGCTACATTATTGCCCGCTTCTCCTTCAGGCCCACTTTATTAAATTCCTCCAAGCATAAATTGGGACAGGGAATTTAATTTGGATATCCAGTATCATAAAAGAAGGGTAAAGCAATAAATTATAAATAAATTAGAGCATGTATAGGACTTTCACCAGTAAAGAAGGAAGGAAGAAGGGAATAAACCTTTCTTCTGATTAGTACTGCTCTGATAGATCACACACATGAAGCCTCTTTTTGATTGCTGCTGCTCTTTACTTGCTTACACCTAACAAGGAGGTGGGCTAATTGAGGCAGAGGTTTTTAAGCTGGGGAAGAAGTGCTTGAAGTGATAATGAACTGAGAGTCAGTTGGGATGTTTCCAGTTTTTCCTGCTGTGGGAGGAGCAGTAGTAGGAACCGGAGCTGTTTCTGCTAGAGTGGTGCTATGTATCTGCTGCAGACTCCTTACCTTTGGGTATAGCTCAACCTACAGATGATGTTAGTGTTCCTGGAGGCAAAAAACATCGTGCTAAAAGGATGTGTCCTGTGGCATGAAGGGGCTTTCTTAATGGAGAACAGAGGTTACTAAGCTACAGTTGTAAGAAGAAGGTTCAGACTACCCTTGGATTGAGTGATTGCTGCTGATTCCATTTAAACAAAAGCAAAACCCACTGAGCAGGAATATAATGTTTTTAAATATAGAACTTTGATAAGTCAGTAGTACTAAGTTAATGAAATCAGCAAGTTCCTTAAATAAGGCTTTGGAAGCACTGTAAATCAATTAAAATGAAAAATGTTTGGAGAGGAACTTCTATAACAGAACAAATGAAAGTGAGATTTTGGAATTAATCAGGGCATATGAGGGGAAGAAAAAGGAGGCAATGTTGAGAGAGAAAATAAGCATTGCTCTAGATAAAAAGTACATTCATATATGCCAAAAAAAAAAGTTATAAACCAAGTACACTAATGTTGAAATGCTCATCGATGTAATAGGTTTTGAAAGCAGTTTTTCAACGAGGTTCCCATACCACCTAAGGGCAAAGTTGATAACTATCTGCTACAACCCTTAAACTTTAAAATACTTCTCTGTACATGAGATAAAAAGACAGAAAGCAGCAAAAGAAATGAATTCCATGTTTTCTATAGCTTCCTGGGTGTTCTAATAGCTTGGAAAAGCTGATACTCTGATATTCCCATTTACAGTCTTGTTATATTGTATCTTTGCCACTGTACTTTCCCAGAACTTGTTGTTACAGGAGTACACAGGAAGTGCTTGCTGGCTGAAATTCCACCTGTCTGTAATCTACTTTCAATCATTCAAGGCAGAATCGGGTATCTAACTAATAATTTTCTTTAAGGAACAGAGCATCCTACGAGGTACTGAGAGCCTTTTACCTCTCAGTAACATAGATGAAAGCTGGAGCCACCTTGCTGCGTTGGAATTTTTGCATTTAATATAGATACCTTGAATTTATTTGTGAGGAATGGACTACACCTTTTTCAAGAACACAATGAATTAAAAAATTTAATGTGGGGTACTTTCTTAGCCATTTATTATCTTTTCTTAGGTTTATTTAATTTCTGATTATAGCAAACAACTATGTGCTCTTGTGATATATCTGGTCTGACAAGAGGGATGGAGGACAAAATATATTTTAAATACTATTTTTTCTCCTTACTCAAACTTATCTACTTTTAAGGTTTGTTAGAAAGGGAAATTTGTCTCTAATCCAACAGAGATTTTCTTTTTTTCAATTGAACGTCTGATCCAGTAAGTGAGGCTGTAAAAATTCATTATTTTTGCTTCAATAATTTTTAGACTGTTTACACCCAGTTTACAACGAAATGATGAGAGTTTTATTTCAAAACTGCCAAGAAAACAGTGATTTGAATCAGGGTGAATGATTTCCATTTTATGCATCTTCAGAGATGACAAAGACTGTGTTAGGTAAGTCTCATGCTGCAGCAGTGCAACCATTTCAGTTTGTCTTCAAAGTGCTATTTGAATTCACGGTCTTGCACAGAGCTGTTGCTGTTTATAACGATACAGAGGATGGAGTAGAATGGTTCAGCCATGTTGGCTTAACAGTTTTATAGAAGTAAAAGGATCAATTAAATCTGTATTTCTGGCATTTTTGTGAGATAACAGCACAGATTTGTGAGGTAAGAAGGTATTGTTTCTTTGTTTAATTGGGTATCATCCTTGATGAATGGATGTTTAAGAAATCATAGGAGTGTACCAGTTTAATTTGAGCAAAGAATGGAATTTGGCAATAAGGTAGAGTGGGATAATGCCATCTTTTCATTTGCACAGATATGATTTAAAAGTGTAATCTCTTTAAATTTTGGTTTCATGAGGCTGCAGTTGATTACAGTTTTTTATTAGCTGAAGTAAGGCAATATGTCTTGCACATTATTTCTGAAGTATTCATGTAGCTGTACTGCTTTATATAGAACTGCTAAAAATCTATCAGTAAAAAATATCACCTGACACTGTTTCTTGTTAGATATAATTTTGAAATATGCAAGCATCTCAAAATAAATCTTGATGCAAACTTGGGAAGTAAGAGGTTCTGATCTCCAAAGCAAATAAAGACTTGAAATTGCCATGGGAAACAGACTAGATGCTGAACAACACTTACCTACCCACAGGACACGTAGAGCAGGTGAAATACAAAGCTCCTGTGGAGTCTTTTAATATTACTTGTGACTCCTCTGGAAATACTAATTTTGAGTCTGACAGCCCAGTCAGTAGGGGAACTCAGTTAATGTGTGTTTGTTGTCTCCGAGATGGCACCGAGGAGGTCCTGCTGGGAGGGTAGTTTTTTGTAATGTGAGCACCTGTCCGCTTGGGAATGGGCACAGACCCCAGGGAGTTTGGAACTAAGTCACTCAGGAGCTGTAAGTGATAATGACTTTCATGCTAGAGGCACTATTTAATTCAGCAACCCTCATGATTTCACACATTTGTGAGAGATGATGCATCTTTAAGAAATCGAGGGTTTTAACAAACACAGATTCATAATGTAAAACCAGAAGTTATTCATTTTTAAAGGATTTTCAAAAGCAAAACCCTACTACTTTAAAATAGGTTTAACTGGTCAGTGCAAGAGCTACAACAGATGTCAAAATCCAAAGCAGGCCCTATGTGGAACTGGGAAAAATTGCAAGTTAGGGAGCAGCTGAAACTCACCATGAGCACCTCTGCTGTGTTTGCTTTCTGTCTGGGTGCCTGTGGCTCCCCCACTGAGCATGCTTCTGAGGTCTGGTGTATGTGTGGGTTTATCACCCAAATATTTCTTTTAAGACCTGTATTTAGGTGGTGTCCTTGGTGAACATTTTAAAAAAACTGGTGGCTTTTGATTCTTAGAGGGGAGTGAAAGTCCTTGGTTTTTTTCTTTCCAAGTTCATCTAGAAGATGTAGAGATGTTGGCAGGTGGCAATAGATGCTGCTTGTTAAAAGATTGGATGGAACTCTCTCCAGAGATACCTTTCTTCTGTGTCTGCCTCTTAGTGGGTTACAACTCTCAGGCATTTGGGCATGTTATTTACCTCCCCTGTTGCAACAGTTCTGTCACACAGAAAAGCAAATTAATTTAGAATTCTGGAGAGGGTACAGCTTGTGAGCTTCTGACTTACTTATTCGGGGTTTGGAGATGGGAGTTTTGCTTTAGCATCTTTTAGAACAAAATTACTTTGATGGCCGCCAGTTAAATCAAACTGATTTGCTCGTCTTTATTAGAATTATTGCATCAATATTTTAGCTTGCTTAACTTTGTTCTTAGAGGGATATATTTCAAATTCTTATTACTCATCTTTGTTTCCTTATTTTCTTTGTACGGAAACATGCTTTGATATGGAAAATATTATACTCAGTCTCACTTCAAATGCCTGTATATAGATGTTTGTTGGAAAGGGTACACTGTAACTTACCAGATAGATTTTTAAATTCAACATCTGCAATCACTTCATGATTCTTCCAGGACTGATAGTAATGGCAGATAGGTTCCTAAATAAGTTAATAGATCAGATGGCACTGAAAGCTGCAAAGATTCTGGGATGACTTGATGGAAATTAGCACAAGATTTTATCTTCAGGTAAAGGACTGTGCAAACTGCAGTAGCCAAGAGTAAATGATGGCACTCCTTGTGTTACATCTACATTGAAAGTAAATTTTTGTTATCCTGTACCACAGCTTCTAGTATTCAACACAAAATGAGAAGTCACCTCTGTTTTTAGTGGTTGGCGAAAAAAACTTTTGCTGTTGTGTTTCCCCCAGGTTGCCTGAGAACCCTGCTGAGGGTTGAGACGTCCTAGTGCAGATGACTCAGTTTGACCTCACACTTCTGTGTAGTAAGTTTAGTTACTCATCTGAGTTCTACTTTCTGAGCATTCTTTGAGGTCCCCCCATCTTTTCTGATACTGTTGGTCTGTACTCCCCATTTCCTCTTTCTTTTCTCAAGAGGGAGTTTATGATCATTAAGGTCCAGCCTCATAACTTTGTGCTCAGCCCCCTCACTCATCCATGGGCAGCCAGAAGCATACTAAACAATTCAGCATCAATTTTCCAATGTTCATTATTGCACATGCAATTATTGTGAAGACTGCTTGAAATCTGCTAAATGCCAAAAACCTCAAAAGTCTGCCTAAAAGAAACAGAATGCTGACAGTCTATTCATCACTGCTCTTTAAATGTTATGTTTTTCTGCGTAAGTATGACAATGTGTTGTGTCAAACAATGCAACACATCTAGGGAACAGGCTGCTCACTGGTTAGCTGTCTTTTCACTTCTAAATGGTTCAAGTGAGACCAGTCTGTCTCCAGTCTTTGGCTACACCCCACATATACCTCAGATTGTGAGCAATGCTAAATTTTTTGACAAGTTATAGTGAGTTTTGTTTAAAAGTGTACATTGTAATTCCCAGCTGTCTTTTTTTTGCTAATGAAACCAAACTCTCTTTCACACCCTTACATGAAGTTCCAAGGTTTTCCCAAGGTGAATGAATAATACTAGTGGTCTCATCTGCCTGTCTCACCTCGGGCTTACTCACTTCTTAAAGCTGAAATTTTGGACTTAAAAAAATTTGCAGTTGTTTCATATAAATAAGAAACCATTGGGTTTCTTAAAACACTATAGATAAATGCCAACACTAATCTTACAGAACAATTCGTGCATTCATCGTAATAATTTTATGGTATTTATCATAGAATCGCAGAATGGGCTGAGTTGGAAGGGACCCATCAGGATCATTGAGTCCAACTCCTGGCCCTGCACAGGACACCCCAAGAATCCCAACATGTGCCTGAAAGCATTGTCCAAACACTTCTTGAACTCTGGCTTGGTGCTATGACCAAGTTCTGTGGGGAACCTGTTGCAGTGCTCAACCACACTATTTATGTAGCTAGTTTTACATGGCTTTTGTTCTGTTTACTGGTGGTGATAGATTCTTCTTTGATTTTTGACTGCATATCTTAATATTCATATTTCAGGGTTAACTGTATCTTATTAGTTACTTCAGGAAGGGCCTTCAGTTTATTGATTTATGCTGCCAATAATGCTCTTTTCTGATAATTTCAAATTACTGTAGTGAGTAGTAAAAAAAAAAAAGGAACTTTAGCATCAGTGGTTTACATGACAACTTTCCACTGTTATTTTACAGATCGAAAAAACACACTTTGAAACTTAGAAGAAGTTTCTAGAATTTGGTCTTGTATCTTGAAAACATACATTTATCTCAATTATATTATGCTTGTATACTTTTGTCATGCTACCTTTCTTTATGCATATTTTTGCTTCTGGAAGAAACGCGGAATAAGGAAGCCTTGTAATGTGCTGTGTCTCATACTTGAAGAATGTTAACTGCATATTTGGCAAGTGTCAAGGGCACATACAATATATGTTCTGTTCACTTGACTTGATTGCCAAAAAAAGTTCATATTCTTGCATTTTTTTTTTTTAATTTTTCATATTTGGATTGTAATGAACTGTGTAATTGTCCCATTATATTTTTTACCAGTGGTATCTCTGCAATAGGATGCATAATAAAAGCATTATCAATTTGTAGTAGATATATCCCAGCTCCCTTTAGACTGATTTCCAAGCTAAGTAGAATCAGTCTGAGCCCTAAATGATAATTTTTATTGATAATGACATCAGGAAAATGGCAAAAATTGCTGATGCTAATATGATTTTTAAAAAGTCAGTAAAAATAGTGGATGGCATGATTATATTATGCTTGGAGATTTGAAGATATTTCTTGTCCTATTTTATAACCAAATCAGGCTATGAATGGAAAGGGTGCCGTTAGATTTCAGCACAATGTTCTCTACTGGATGTTTGCAGTGTGAAATTAGAAATAATTGTGCTTTTTCTTGGTATTCTAATGTTTGTTATTTTTGGGAGTTTTAGGATGCTGACCTGGTGCTTTCCCTATCATATAAGTCATATAAATCTTACCTAAGCTCATAAAGGTGCTTAAGATCATGAATTTCTGCTTCTCACCCACAGTTAATTAGGGATGTAGAGGTTCTGAGATGCTCAAGCAGCAGGAAGCCATGGCCACTTCTCAGAAACTCCACGAAGGTGCAGTGTGAAGTGCTTTAAAGCTTAGTGCTAAGATTTGGCTTGGAATAGGCTTGTTCTCCTCACCTGCTGTCGCTCTTGTGTCCTGTCTCAGAGACTACTTAGAAACAATCATGATTCTAAATACCTGAAATTGTCATTATGAATGACTTTAGAGAATGACGTAAAGGAGAACAATGGTATATAAAGGAGAAACCTCAGTATTTGAGGGAAATTGTCTCTGATGTACGAGGCCTCTTCAATTTGCATATCTCCCCTCGAAAGTGCTACTCCCTTCAGCTGCTTTGAGACCCACCATCTCAGTGTCATTTTGAAAAGCTGCAAAAGGCGTGTTGGTTTTCTCTTCATGGCTCTCAGCCTGAGCCCCCTCTGCTCTCTGCAGGAGTTACCTTTCTCCAGTGCAGGTTAAACAGGCAGCACAGGAGTCTCCTGACTTCTTACTGGGGTTGTGGAGTCTGGTGAAGTCTAAATGCAGGCCCACTGTTCATCTTTGCTTTTTGAGCATTTTTCTTCTCCAATCATACTGAAATTAAGCATAAGCCATGATTAAGCACAAATAAATGTCACTCATACCCATAATTAGGCACAGCTAAGGGTCAAACCAATAATAAGTTTAAAATTAAAGTTTCTTTATGGTTTAGTTTGTATCTTTCTTACTTGTCTAGAAAGACAATATAACAGCTCTGGCTGGATTCCATTTTTCCTCTCCTAAAAAGAGAGCATTTAGTGTTGATCCTGTACTACTGAAAAAAGGCTGCTTAACTTAGACTGTTAGAGACCTAGAAAATAACCAGAAATGTGTGTCTTGGTGACTCATTTTTGATGTAAATAGTTTTGTGAAATTTATTTATAGAACACATGTATAAAAGCATAAAGTTGGCCTTTTTTTTCTGTACAATGCATATCACCAAAACATATGATTTGGAATAATTTGTAAATTTAAGCAGCAATATTTACTTGGCAGACAGTGCTGCCAAGATGGAAGCAATTGATAAAAACTAAAAGAAATGAGTGATTAATTCATTTAATAGAATGATGGAACAATTTAAAAGTCATTGTGGAAAACAGTAAGAAACCAGCATTTAAGTGGCTTGCCACTACAGGACCAACTTGAACTTATTCTACGGTGAACAATGAAAATGAACACCTAGAAAAAAGAGCAATTAAGGATAAAGCAACTAAAATGTCAGGTTACTAACCCTTAAATATTGCATATTGTTCTGCTGAAAAAAATAACCCTTTGGATTAATACTGCTAAAGTGAGAATTTGGATCAAGATACATAAATATTTCATCTTTTTTTTTCTTTAATTTAATATATAGAAGAAAATAATATTGACTATATTAAAGCATCCCAATAATTTTGAAGTGATCCTTGTAGAATGAGCTTCAGGTTCCAGTAATTGCTTTGCTTCAAAAGAACTACTTTCTCAAGAGAAATTCTAAAACAAACTAAAAACACAGCCTCATCTGAACTATGTGTTGGCAAGGAAATACTAGATGAGTTAAAACATCAGACTGTTTATTTTGGCGTTTTTTTAGGAAATACCAAAAGCTCACATATTCCCTCTAAAATCTTGGAAGGAATAAAAATACTTCACATCTGCCCAGTTTAAGGTCAGTAGTTTTGTGGTTCTTCTGGGTGAAAGCTTGATCCCAAAAGACAATCCTTCTCCCTCATAGCAGCATTATAAAGGGCTAGATCCTCTTATAATTAAAGTAATAGCTGAAAATTGGCAAAAGAAATGGGTAAAACCCCTGGATCGCTACTAAATTTTTGGCATTAGGTGCTTTTTTTCTGCATCTTTCAGGGACCTTCTCATCCTAATAGGTTACTACTGTCAACCCCTAGCTGTATCTTGTCATTTCTTTCTTGGGAATTTGAAAAATCTGGCTATAATAATCAGCCCAGTTTCAGACATCTTTAACTAATTCCCTGTCTTCATGTGGCATTTAGTTCATTTTGAACTTTGTCTACTTTCCTATTTTACCTGTAAAAAATAAGATTTCAACATTGATAACAATACCAAGTAATACAATGCACACCATAAGGAAAATACTGCAGTACTTTTGCCAGTTTACCATCTTTTTTTAGTAGTCATGTTGCTATGAATCTGTACTGGGTGGCGAATAAAATCCAATATTTGCTTGTTCCTTTCCATCCCTCTCTCTCATTTTCCTCTGAGCAATGTTTTAGGTCACTCTAACCAAATGAGCAATGGAAAAGGAGTAAGTTCATCCTTTAAACCAAGTCCAGTTTCAGACTAGATGTGTTCGATGCCTTGGCTTTGTTTCTGCCTCTCCTTGAAACAGACTGTAGTAACAGATCTGTACTGCTGGTCATTATCAAAGCCTGAAGTCATTACCCATGCTTTCAGTGGAAGTGCCAGAGTTATGCTGACAGCTTTGAATTCCTCATCCTCTTCTGTCAGTGACAGGTCGTTATTTCATTGACATAACAGGTCCTTGACACATCCACTCCCCTATATAATAAAATTAATAAACAGAGCAGTGTTTCCTATTGTGATTTTACTCACAAAGAGAAATATCATCAAAATTTCTGGATAAATTATTTTATTTAAAATTCTATTAGCACCCGCCACTCTACTTTGTTTTAAATTCCAGGTCCGTATACTAATTTAAATTTGGGTTCACGCTTGTTGCAATTGCTCACATGTGTATGGGTCTGCACAGGGCATGCAGATGCAGATAATTATCTTGGATGGCTGTTAGGACCTACTTGCAAATACACAAAAGCAGGCACAGTCATGGTCTGCTCAAATACATGCTGGAAGAGAGTGGCATCTTTCTGTTAAATTTGTGCTGATTTCAGGCTTTGGATTGTACAGAAAAAAAGGCCTAAATTCCTATACAAAATGTAAGCACACGAATGGTACCTCTGTTTAAAAATGAAGCCCTGGATATATAGTAGGCAATGTAGAAGTTTAGTAGCTAGATCACCAGTCATTAGAAATGTCAGTTGCAATAATTTCAGATTTATTCATAGGGAGTTCACATCTGAAGACAACTCCAAAGGGGCATGCTTCCAATAAAAAGAAAACCTCAAAGGCCAGCTTCCTATTGTAGTTGATTTAGTACTCTTTTTCTTTACATAACTTGACACATACTGGCCTGATTACACTTTTGCCCTAGCTTGACAAAGAGTAGTTCTGACTTGATGTGGTAAAATGAGAGGAGATTCTGATGTGACTTAGAAGTTGTAAGTGAAATGCACTTGGTCTTCCTCAGCACAGTGGAGAGTTTCTTGTAACTGCCAGGCTCCAAGAATTGTCTGTAAGGGCTGAATTACTTTTCTTCCTGATTTTGTAATTGTGGCTTTTAATATTAGAGCTCAGCAGGCATGGGGGCACACAGAGTGAAAAGGCTGGAGCTGATGTGGAGACATATACCCAAGTACAAAGGAAATCAGGGAACATTAGAGTGCTAACAGCGGCTGGTTGTGCATATGTATACTTCTAGGGCTGCATTCATTAGGACAAATTCTGTAAGGTCAGGGAGATGGGGAAGGCTGGTACAGTACCTTTTTGATGTACATGAAGGCTTTCCTGAGTGCAGTGGAGTTATTTGGTAGATTAAGAGGAGATGTGATGGAATGCATTGACCCATAAGGTCTCAGCCTTCATGCAGGTGAACTGAATGCATCTTCTCACTGAAACTTAATATTTCCTCCTACTCATATACTTCTGGGAGAAACGGTAATGAAATAACAGGAAAATAGTTTAATTCCCTCCTTCATATGGAAAAACAAGTGCAAGAAGGCCTTTTTCAGTTTTTTATCCTTGGTCAATGAGATGTCTTAAAAGTTATATTAAGATGAATGTAAATAATTAAAGGAGAGGTTCTAATATGCATTGTTGACCCTCACCAGCCTCTCTATGAAAGGAATTTGGCATGTTATCTTCTTTCCTCTCCATGCATAATAATTTTCAAACCTCCAGGTTTTGAAAGACCCTGACTTCATTCTGAAGGGGGGCACCCAGCAAGAAGTCTGGAGCTTCAAGTATCTTCCATCCTCTTCAATTTACATGTAAACATATCCAGCAAGATAAATGACAACTGTTGCTTGTAGGCAGTGTGACAAAAAATATAATTGAAATATCGCTCCTGGTATTGCACTTCTGCTTCTCAGTATGGAAACCATGTCTATGCAACCCCTAAGCACATACATCTCAAAGAGAGGGAAAAAGAAACTTCTTGAGTGAGAAAAAATGCTTTATCAATAATCAGAGGCCATCATCCATCCAAAAATAGGAGAAAAAAGCCAATTAGTTTCCTTTACTATGGACGTAATTTGGTCCACTGACCTCATTGAAAAATGTTGATCTTGGGCCTTACAGTAAGTTTCCAGAAGATAAACTGGGATCTAAATCTACAGCAAATTATCTGTTTTAAGGTGCCTTGCACTTAATGCAAAGGAAGAAAGACCTCATGAACTGACAAATGAAATAACATTCCCTCCTTTTCTGAAAGACATAAAATTCTGGAACAAAACCTTCGATTTAAGGTGAGAAAGTAACTATTGAAATGATCTTTTTCGTAATTTTTGCACAAAGACTGCATATTTTATCAGCTGTTCTACATACAGTTGCCACAAATTCTGCTCTTAGTGCAGAAGCTTTCCTTACAGATTTTTGCAGCCTCTGTCTATGCTGAATGGATCAGAGATGGATCAGAAGTTTCCTGATCTCTTAGCAGACCAAATCACTTGGACTAATATTCTGCCTCTCATGGGCGTTCTCTAATGTGGGCTCCAAACCATACTGCATTACCAGAATAAGCTTTTGCTCAGAGTGCCATGTGAATACATCCTAAATTTTATTCTTTTGTGTTACCTCTCTTAATTTCTAAAGAATGTGTCTAATTTCACAACTTTTCCCATCACCGTATGTTGATATATGAGAAGAAGCAAGGTTATGTGAGTACCCTTATGGCAGTATGGTGGCTGTTTCAATGCTTTCCTAAACTGAGTAGCATAATATGTTTATGAGCTCTAACTCACCAGAGTGGATACAGGTTGATGTTGAAAAGCCGGACATGCCTGTTTCCCTGAACCGTGTTGTAGCGGGTTTGGTTTGTAACCGGGAAGAAACTCCAATTTAGTGTAGTGGTTTGGTCCAAAATACTCACTACTATTTACCCTCTGTGAGATAAGAATTAGGAGAAATGCAAAGCAGGCACAAACTTGAAAGAATATAAAGAAGTTTATTAACAGACCTAAAAGAAGAAGAGAAAAAAAATCATACCACACCTTCAGAACACTTCTCCTCCCCCCCGCCCACCTTTCTCCCGTCTCCCACTGACAATGTAAAAAGACAACCCTTGAGATGTTCAGTCTGTTTACCACCCCACACCCAGGTGTAGACAAAGGAGTAGCCAGGCCCGCCCCACTCCCCTTTTTGTCTTTCTTAAGTACAGCTATTTGTCCCCTAGCAACATGCATATGGGAGAAAATTCCTTTAACAGGAAAAAAAACTAAGACTAAACTAAAACCCCAACAAGATTTCTTTTCCATGGGACTCCTGGTTTGATACATCGTGTTACAGAATCCCCACTGTAACAGGTACCAGCTTCGATTAGTGTAAAATTAAGATATTTATAAAGTCTACTATGCTAATACAACAGGGGAAAAGGATAATACAGGTCAGTTCCTATCTCAGTTAAATCAGAGGTATAGGCTTTTAAAAGGCAAACAATGCTTTTATTAACACCAATATTCCACACATATCAAAGTCCTGTGTGTCTTTGGTTATGGCAGAAGCTAGGTACCAGGGCTAAAATAGAATGTATTTATTCTGCTAAATTTGGTGCCAGATTGCCATTAATAAAAGGAATAACAGCTTGAAACAAAGTCAGGTCATGTCTTCTCAGTTTTGGACCTACCAGCGTTTACCACACGGGGCCCGCAGCCACCTGTCCCAGCACCAGAAACGAGAGAGAGTTGGGGGGGGAGTTTGTCTATTCTTAAGTGTGGATCAAAGAGGTGGTCACAACTTTAAGTGGCTTAGAGAATTGTCCATATTCAAACTGGCCAGCTGATAGGTTCTATCAGGTCCCAGAGGAAACTGTAAGCACCCCTTAGCAAGGACATCCCTTCCGGGACTGTGCTTGCTAACCCATGATACGTGTGAATCTAAGCTCATGGATTGCCAGCTTGTATGCGGCTGAAGTGAAAAAAAAGAAAAGACACAAAACCCACTAAAATGCAAATCTGCATAATATGACTGCAGCCCAGGGAGGGATGGTGTTACATTTCTGTCACTGAACACTCCAGGAACAATATTTTTAGATAAATTAGTGTAAGCAAAAGGAATTCAAGTTTGATTACCTTTGTAAAGATTTGTTTTAAGCACTTACACCTTAAAGATTTATTTATTTATTTTAAGTAAGCCTCTGGGACTTATTTTCTGCTAATGACATGGCCAGGAAAGAGCTGAAACAGCAGAATTCCATTGCAAAAGTTCAGATTGATTGTCACTGCTTAACACTGCATTATAGCCTCTCTGGAACAAAGAAAATATCACCTTTTAATATATAGTTATAATATTTTAAGCTAGGAAGGAAGGAAAAAAGAAAGAAAATAAATTTAACAGACGTTCCTATTTCCAAAACAGACCTTATGAAATAGGGGACTATTGTTTTTAAATTGCATTCTGTTTCAGCAGCCTTTTCTATCCTGAACCTACTTGGTAGGTTTAGATTAGGTTAAGTGCAATAAACTAACATTTGGTTTTTCTTGTTAACAGTGAAGAAAAAGATCAGGGATATATATATATTGGATGTTTGTATTAGATTTCTGTTATATGCCTGGTGAAAAGAGAAAAACTGAAAAGGAGCAAAAAAAATTGAGGCTTCTTACTTAGAGGTTGGGCTATTTTATTAATAAAATAAGGCCTTTGAAGAGCTCTATGCTCCATTTTACTGTTTGTGTGGGTATGAAACAATTAATAGTCAAAACTTAAATTAGAATTATGCTGTTTGGGATTGATCCAAGTCAGACCCCTCCAACATGAGACCTTTTGAAGTCCACAAACACTTTTATGGCATGTCTGGCATACTCCTAAGTGTGCTATTGTATGTGAAAATCCAAGTTTCTTGCCTTCTGCATAGTTTACATGTATGAAATGGGTTAAATCGGTGTGGTAGCCCTAATTCTGGCTAGCCACATTAATATTTCTATTGATCCCTAGAACTGCCACATGCCCCCAGGCATGGCCCCAGCATGGCTGGTGTTTGTCTTCAGCATGTGTGGCCCCCTGAGCCTGCTGCATTAGGGTGGTGATAAGCACTGCCACACAGCTTGCCCTCAGCAGCCTAAGGACAGCTCCAGCCTGCATGCTGAACTGTTACCTGGACAGGAATTCAGCGGGAAGCTGAACATCATGTTCCAATCTGCTCTTTCAGATCAATCTATAAAGCACAGCAGTGCCTCAGGTACACTTTTTAAATATGTGATCTACTCCCACTAGTATTTTTTTCAACTTCAGTTAAATCTGGAGTTAAACATTAATTCAATCTATAATGGCTTTTGCTTCAAACTGGGGCAATTTTAACTTCTGCTTACAAAACAAAATATTTTACGCCTAAGATTATGCACATAAGTACCCTTAAAGTGAAAGCTTTTTCACACTTATGACTTGAAAAGTCACAATTTATAGTCTTAAATTATAGTTAACAGTCAAGAAACATTCATTTTCCACTGTGCAGTGAGCTGTAATGTATGAGAAATGCACACTATGAAGTGTATTTTCTTCTTTGCTTACTTTCCCAGGGATGACTAAGGAACAGCTCTTCACATCAATTACCATTGCCCAGCACTTACACAAGGTGAGGTTGATTGACAGGAACACCAAAATTAGTGTTGTGGAAGAATTGCTAAGATTTTGGAGTTTCAGAACATGACCTATCACAAAGCTGGGGGAAAAAACCCAAACAAAAACCCCAACACAAAAACTGTGGTGTTTAAATGAGGAGTTTAAAATAAATTATGCATGAAGTCTGGAGCAGAAGTGCTTAAATGTTTTCCTTGTTTTATCTACTTGCCCTTTGCTGGGAGATCAGGCAAAGTCACAGGTTCCAGTAGTGAATCTACGAGAGACAAAAGTTCAAGCATCTTTTGTTTCAAACTCATGGTAACTGACATCTGACTGTCCATAAAAATATACTCAGTATTAGCAAGGACATCCTCTCAGAATGGAAAAAAAAAAAAAAAAAAATTCAGTTCTGTTTCAGATGTGGAGAAAAATATTTCAAAAGAGAAGGTGTTTCATAGACATGCTTTTATTTTTGTATTGCAATTTCCTGGTATAGATTTGCAGAGTAAATAAGAGCTATAGGTTTTAGTTAAAGAAAAAGGAACCTTTTTATTTGCTTTCTCTTTGGTGGATTTGGACAAAAAACGTTTCTTCTCTTCTTTAGAAAAGAAAAAAAAAAAGCATGGGGACTATAGAGAAGTAAATTTTATGTATTTCATAACACTTCCATTTCCTAACAGCCTCTCTTCCTCTTCTACCATAGGATCAATTATCATCCTCTCTTACAGTTACGGGAAAAGGTCAAAAGTGAAATAAGAAAATACCAGCTTTCCTAAGGGAACAGATTCATAATGTGGAAAGGAGCCTGTAATTTGGCAGCTGTAGCTTTGGGAAGCTAAAGTTTAGTGCAGGAAGAAATTGGAATGTCTCTTGGATGGGGAGATAGTGGTCATCAGAGAGTGCAGTTGACACAATTTCTCTTTGTAGAGCTGACATCGGGGTGCTTGGTGCTGTCACTGAAGGCAGGCAAGCAAAGGCTCTGTTTTATGCTATTGTCAGTTCTGCTTTTTTATCTCACATATCATGCTCAAAGCTAATTGTGTTTACTGTGCTTCTGCAAAGCAGGTAGTGAACATTGTATAATTAACTGGGAAATCCCAACCCTCCATTTTTTCTTCCTAACAGCATACAGATTTCCTTCTCTCTCTCCCCTCTAACCAGATTTGTATTTGTATGCACATGATTATTTTGTTTTGTAATTTGTTATTTTGCATCTCTGATACATCTTCAGTTAATTTCTAGCGTAAAAGACGGAATTTTTATGCTTTTGAGTTTGGGATAAGACAATGTGAGACTCCATTTTGTAGCTTGAAATTAAGATATTTATTTCATATTTTGGCTCAGAACTAGTTCTCTTTTTGACTTTGCACTCTTGCCAACTCATTTGTGTTGAATAATACAATCACTAGTCTATTAGAAGTGAAGATGGTTAAAGAAGGAAGCAATAACAAGAGAATGAAAGATGGAATAAAGATAAATCCAGATTAGACCTTAAAATAGAACTTTATATGATAATTCCATTCACAGCCACAGGGTATGAAATTATGTTCTTCCTTCTGCAGGATGACCACCTGCAGGCTGACAGTGCAGTGGGAGCTCCTGCAATGGATGCAGATCCTATTGCTATGATGCTTCAGAAAATCAGATCCTAAGTCTGTAACTTTCCTTAAATGCTGGGAACATATATTAAAAGGAAAGAAAAAAAAATCAATAAAAGTCATCTTGTGCACTTAGTTCAGTTCTAAAATTGGTGCTCTGTATCTTTGTATTGTTAATATACATCAGTCTATCATTTAGAACAAAATTGACTATTTTCTCATCTAAAGTTTTTTCTGAGTTTTGAACTGGGTTAAACAACTGAAAATATGAAATGTCTCAGAAGTAATTGGTGAAAACTTGACCGAAGAAGCAGAATCCAATTATTGCAAAGTGTTTGTTGCCCATCAGCTCCTTTGGCTTTTTTACTCCTTAAGATAACTTCAGCCATATAGGTCACTTTTGCCACTAGAACAGAATTTGCTTACAAGCCAAGGAAAGAGAATTGTCCTTATAGCGGTAACAAGAGGTTATATGACACATTTATTTATTTGTTTGTTTGTTTGTTTGTTTATTTTTAACTGTCAGAGAAATCATTCAAACTTTTTCTTCTCTAGGGGATTAGATATTTGTTTCAGGCCTTTTTTAATGTGGTGTTATGCAGCTCACCTTTTGATCTGTGTGTGGAAGTTGATTGTTCACTGGTGTTTGGGGTGTTCGGGGGTGTTTGGGTTTTTTTTTTTAATTACTGTGTGTGATTTAGCTATTGTTTGACCATTGCATACACCTAAAAGATGTAATCAGAATTAATATCTACTAGGATAGAAGAGGCTATGCAGGCTACAGAGAACTTCAGGTGTAAGATGAGACAGGGAAGAAATAAGAAAGGAAGGCAAAGGGAAGACATCTAGTTTCCTAAGGAAATAAATGCACTGTGCAGCATTCTGTTGCCTTGAATGAACTGCTTTAAGTGAACAGGATCATGTGTGCCAGAGTTAGCCAGTTCATCATGCCCAGAAAAATTAGCTGACTCTTCCCCAGACCAACCATTTTACAGCTGTCCTTAATCACAGACAGACCCCTACTAATTAGACCATGCTGTCTCTTACACTGCTTATTTTATTAATAATACAGTTAGCAAAATACTGCATGATGGACTTGCCATTGTCAGGGTTTTTCACTTGCATATGCTGTCCTTTTCCCTGTGCTTATATTGAAAACTCTTTAGTATAATTTTATTTTTATTTCTAGAGTATTTTCTCCCAGAGAATGGAGATTTCTTACAGGTGAGAAAGAAAATCAGTTTGGTTTTTTATTATACTGAATAACCTAATTTGACTTCTGCCTATACTGCGAACATGACTGTCTACAACAAAAATGTTATTCCGTGTCCTTGAGGGTTTTTTTAATTTATTTGGTTGGTTGATTGGTTGGGCTGAGTATATTCTGGTTTTTTTTTAAGTGGTAAGGAATTACACTCATATATAATGTATGTAGTAGTGACCAACAATTTTGATTTGCACCTAAAGCGTAATCTTTTCCTTGTGAAACATGTGCGTCCCCAAATATTTAATTCATGCAGGGGGAGAGATTCCAACATTTTCACCAATTCCTTTGAATGCAAATGAGAAGATAGAAAGAGGTGAACATGGAGTTTTTCTTTGACCTCTGTCATTCATAACTGTCACCTGTAAGAATGCCTAAGACATGGACTTTTGTGTAGTTTATACTTCATATTTATATATGCTTCCTAACTAAACAGAACAGTAATGATGGGCTTAAGAAACTGAAACATAGTAGACTGAAAATAATTAAAATATTCACCCTTCATTTGTTCTTCATAATCCATCTTGCCACACTCGATAATTATGGGAGAGATTAAAAGCTTGCTTGTTCTCAGCCAATCTCCCTTTCATACTTGATCCCCACAGTGAAGTTGCACTGCTGAATTTGTGGTATCAAATTCATTTCCATAGGAGCACAGATTTTTGCTGCGGCATCACATAAGTAAAATGATTTTGACTTCACTGTGGGGTTAAGCTCCTGCAAAGAGAGAAGGAAGAGAAAAATAAAACCTCCTTATGGAGAAAAAACAACTGCAAAAGCAATGTATGTGATAGCTTGATCCAACAACTGCAAATCCTGTGAGAATTCTCCTTATTTTATGTCAGTGGGGCTGCTCAGTAGGGATTTCTTTCATACTAAGAAATAAAGGGTAAGTCCCACAGTGTGATCAATTTGTGGGGTTTTTTTCCCCTCTTGAAATACTGTTTTTTTCCAAGCTTTAATTTAGCAGAAAAATTCATCCTTAAAGCATATCTATCAGGATTATTTCACATACCAATACAGTGCTCAGATTCATGCTCTTTCTGATCACATCCTAAGCAACTCAACACACAATATTTAGCAACAGATGCATGAAGGAGTGCTAGATGTATGCACATAAAAAATAACAGCAGTGGAATGTTTTCCTTTTCTGCCTGGTATCATTTAAAGATTGTGATGACAAAGGTAGTGCTTGGAGAAATCCAAACCACCACCAGGAAGAGAGGCAGGAAATGAAATCACTGTAATGAGAACTGTTGCCCACTGCTCTGCAAAGAAATGAAAGACCCTTTGATGATGGGTGCAGTAGGCTAATGTTGGTCAGTCTCCTGGAAAATAGAATTATGCATAGCTGTTAAACTCTGATAAAATGAAGACCAAAGTCAGACAGTGACAGACAAATACCAATTGTAGTCTAAAGATTAGCAGGCTCAATTTTGGACTCATAATGTCTAAAATTCTTCTACTGCTCTTTCTAAATGTGCTAGTTTAGCAGTGTATGCATATTTTTAAAGGAGGGGGAATACACTTCTAGTTGGACTTCCATTCAATGCAAAATCATTGTAATTATAACAGCTAAAGCTAGTCTAAAAATATATTTAATCTGAAATCTAATTTTTAAAAGAATTATTAATTTTGAACCATGCTTGGATTTTCATATTAAAAGTGGGTTCTCAGGAGAGGTAGACAGAGTGTTAAAGACAGAGAAAAGGTGTAGAAATAAAATGGCTCTTTCCTCCGTCTTCATCCCCTCTCAAAAACTCCTCTGTCTATTTGGGACATGAACACACTTGACAGTGGAAATAGATGGTACAGGGATGGTGGAGTTAAGGAACCTGGAACTATGCAACAGTTTGAACCATTCTTCCATCTATAATGTTTTTGAGTTAAAAATCTATTTCTGAATTAAAACGCAACCTTTAAGCAAAAGTATTTTATTGTTTTAATTTTCATAAATGGGAAATAAAAGTAAACAAGATTCTTCTTTTGTAAAATGTAACAAAGAGCCAGATTATAAAATGAGAAGCCATTACACCTAATGAAGTGTCATGGATGGCAACCACACCAGGAAATTGAAAAGAAAACACTACAGATCTTTATAAAGAACTTGGCACCATATAGATGGAAAACAGTCTGCAGGAGAAATGAACTCTCTCAGCTGACTCACTCTTTAGGAGCTTCCCTACAGCATTAGCTGGAATCTGACAGATGGTATGGAGAAGATCAAGGCCATGAGCCCATGTCATACAGCAGACTTAATTAAAATTTCTTTTTTCTTAGCCATTCTTTTCCCAGACTCCCAACGGGGCATTTAATGTGCATGAAAGGGTAAAATTGAAGCTATGCATATGGAGAAAATCCATGAAGAAGAAAAATTTTTAGTAATCTGTCTTAGTTATGGAACCACAACTGGAAAGAAACGGTGCATGATTCACTAGACTAAGTTGCTTCAACAGTGTTACCATGTGTTATGGTTTAGGAATGGTACTCCCTAATTCAGTGTCCCCACCAAGGCTCTCCAAACCACTCACTGCTCTCTCTCTTGATTTCCCCTCCCCCTCGGGCATGACTGAGAGAATTGGAGGCACAAAAGGCAAAGATCATGGGTTGAAATAAGAACAATTTACTGGAAATAGTAATGAGATAAGAAAATTAACAGTGACAGCAACCCGACTAATGACAGAGAGTACAAGAAAGGAAACAATTCAACAAAAAAAAACTCTATAACTGACAGTACTGGATGTCTCCCTCTGCCACTGGAGGTGTCCACCAAGAGGTACTCCTTCCCCCTGGAAGAGAGGCCCTTTCCCCTGGTCCTGGCAATAAGCTGAGGTGGTAGAGAATAACCTCCAGGTCCTGGCCATGCCCCCTCTCAGCTACTGCAAAAATTAACGATGTTCTGGGCAGAACCAGGATGCCATGATGGATCATTTACCAAACAAGACAAATGCATCACTCTGTCACACCTAGATTACCTATTTTAGAAACACTTTATTGTATTTATCAATTGCTGTTTAGGTTACTCATACAAATATCGCACAACTCATGATGATTTAGATTTTGCAGTTGCTGAGTATGAGCAACAAGTCTTTAAGGTACTGAAGAAAACGAAGTTCTCAACAGAATTGTTTTTGCTTGCTGGGGTCTAACCATAGTCACTCTGTCGATGGCAAATGTGAAAGTGAATATCCACATGCTGTATTTTAGTCCACTGCAGTTTGTATATGAGAAGTCATCAGCAAGCTTGAAAAGGGGGAATTAGCCTGCATTTCCAAAGGAACAAACCCCTCCCATTATACAATTATGATGCAAGCCAGAAAGATGTAACTCTGGAATGAAGAATGGTTATGAGAGACGTGACTATTGCCACTCAGGACTCACAGGGCTGGTCAAACAGTAGATGATGTTGATGGTTCAGGATGAGGTGCCCAGGAGTAAGTGTACTTCTGCTTAATAAATCAGGTTCCCTTAATCTGTTCATTGCACGGTTTGATTGTTTCATTTTTTTGTTATAGAATTGTGCCTGTATTTGCGTAATGTGTTGCTGGCATGGGAAGAAGCCTTAGGAATCCAAAACAGCTAGGAGTGAGAACAGAGGGTTAAACATCACTCACAGAAGGAAATAAGCTAGGAGATGGAGAGGTAATGATGGGATGGGGAAAAAAATGAAACAGTTTTTTGTTTATACAAAATGGGTTTCTGGGTATAGACTTAGTTTTAACTGTTTTTCAGGACAGAGTTGCAGAAATACATTCATGATTACTCAAGACCCATGGTACAATTGCAAGTTTCATTCCTGATATTTTGTCAAGTTTCATGTTTCTAAAATCAGGTTAATAACCTTCAAGGTGATGCTTCTGTACAGACCAAGTATATGTAGAGTGATCTTGTCACCCACAGCTATATATTTTCAGCTGTCTGTATTTTTATTCAGTTCATAGACAGATGCCAATTTCTCTTTTTTTTTTTCCATACACATTCAAAGTACAGAAAAGCTGTTAGATGGATTGTCCAGATTCAGTCTTAAGGTCTTTCCAGGATTTTTGTGTTCTAGCTATGTTTTTCACAAATTTCTGGTTAATGCATAGTTGGGATTGAATAAATAGTGATCTTCTTCTGTATACCCACTTACACTGTGTTAGAAACTACATGGTGCTGTGATTTATTGATTAGTAATGACATAGTTTGTTTTTCTTGTCCCCAGTGTTTTCAGTCTTTTAAATGAAAAAGTATCCATGGGTGTGTTTAACTCACCATCTGCTCAAAAAAGTTGAAAAAGTAAGCACTCTATAAGTGTACTTTTATTGAAGAAACAATTTTTTTTCCTAAAAGTATGTCTTAGTAGAAATTAAAATGCTTGAACAAGAAATTAATAAAATTTCAAATCTGCAGAACTGAAAACCACAGGATTTAATCAGTATTAATTCATAAAGAATCAAATCTCACATCGACAAATTAGGGGGAGACCTTGAGTAGTCATCTCATTAATGTTATCATTGTATTATACAGTAACCTTAGCTGGGATATAGAAAGTATTTTGCAAACTTCGGAGAAGAAAAAGATGTGAAATTAACTCGGATTATGTTTCAGTTTTGCAATTGTTCGCTATAGAGCCACCTGAGAGTACTAAACTACTCATTTCTAAAAATGTAGTTGTATCTATTTGCATTTATGTGCAGGGATGGCTCATTCATTTAAAAATTTATGCTCAGTGAGGACATACAGTTGAGGTACAAAGCAGAATTTTGAATCAAAGGATCTGTGTGTGAATGGACTGTGGTGGTCTTTATGCAAGGACTTTCTAGCTCTGACTTGATAATACTTAAAAAAAAAGACCAGATTTAAAAATCATGAGTCTTGGATAAGAAGACAGGGCTGTCTGTTTAAAGACATATAAATAAGCGCTACAGAGTTTTTACCTGCCTGCTAGCAAGAAAAGAAATTAAATACATAAAGCAAATAAATAAAAAAAAAATTAAAAATTCCTAAAATGAGACCCAGTGCTGATTCCCATTATGCTTCCTAATGATGCTCATTACAATCCTAACTACATTTTAATGCTGAATTCTAATGCCTCCATTCATCATTGGGATGAAGTACAAATGCTGACAATTGACACACTTAAGAAGGTTCACAGACCTGAAAACTGTCTGTGCATATTTATCAGAACAGACAAAGCTGTGCTGGTTGAAGTTAACAAATACCTCTCAGGGAAAAAAAAAATTGAAACAAAACTAAAATCTGAACACAGATGGAAGAAAAAAAAGAGTAAGGGTCATCCCCTGAACACAACTGTTGGAATTTACAAACTTTTTAAGGATAGCTTTCTTCTCATTAATTTTTTGGTGCATAAAAACCTTCTTTGCAAGAAAATACTAAATATAGAAAAAGCAGAGAAGAGTGGAAAAGAGAAAAACATTCTGAGTGATTTGGATAAATTAATTTGAAATTATGTTACCAGCAGTTTCATGCATTATAATCTTTCACATTTATATATTCACTCTAAGCATTTGAAAATTATTATTATGCCTACTCAGTTAGCTCTTCAAAATTATCAGTTGTCAGTGTACACCTACGTCTTATGATGCATAGCACACCTATAAAATTAATGCTGTAAACTGATCTTTAAGATTAAAAATAAATTGGTTCCAAGGTTTGAAATGCAAACATCCCAAATGTTTTATTTAATCATTGCTACACTTTACTACATTTTCTCATTCTTTCATATAACAAAATCTCAACAAATGTGGGGATCTGTGGTAATACTGAACACTAGAGCTCAGTAAGTTACTTGGTAAAAAAGGAAATTTTATCTGGTTGGTTGACAAAGCTGAATTCTGTTATATGTGAATACTAATTCTCAATTGTCCAATATAATACAATGCTAAAGTTGAAACTAGAGGAATAAGGTTTTTTTGTAAAGCTTCTACTACAGTGGATGTAAATACATTAATTCTGTCCTTGTAAAGTCAAATGTTAATATAAATCTTCCATTAGATACTTTAGTTAGTGGTTTTCACATAATGTGACTGTTTTGAGTACCACTGAAACTGTACTACTGATTTTTCGACTGTTAAGATCTGCCTGTGCTGAGCTAACCCTGTTTATGCTGGCGAGAGGGAGGAACCAAAGAGATTCTTTCTAGAAAATTGTATTGAGTCTCTCTTCTTCCTTGTAAAACTCCTTTGATTCTTCTGTTTGCTCTTCATGCTCTACATTGTTACATTTACTGTATCAGAAACATATTTTTCTTTCCACTACTCTCTATTTCAATATTTTATCATATGATTTTCTCCCTTTCTGTCTTGGGGTGACTTTATGATGTGTCTCCCCTACCGCTGCTCTATGCCCAAAAATTAGTTTTGTGCCTTTCTGTGCCTTTAAACTGAGCCCGAGAGGGGGGAGAGGAAAAAACTGTGTGAACTTTTCATAACAGTTGTTCAAGGACACAGATACACACTCCTCTCAGCAGCAAGAGTGGAGGAAGCGCCTTTCTTGCTTTTCAGCCAGCTTTTGGCTCCTTTTCTCCGGAGGGAGATGGTGAGTTTAATTTTGTTTTCCTGGAACTTCAGTTTTTCCCTTCTTCTCTTCTGGACTGTTTCAACGTCAGAACACATCGGGAGAACTTTTCACTGAGGCCCTGGAGGTGGGCCCATGACCCAGCTCTGAGGAGGATGAGAGAGACCACATCTACAGAAGGACTCTGAAATTTTCCCAGGTTTCTCTCTACAGCGAGAGGTTTTATTATTTAGCATTAATATCCTTTTCCTGTGTGTTTGTTAAATAAATAGTTTTTATCTCTTTCACTTCCTTTCCTCCGAGGAAAATGTCTTTTTTCCCGAACCTGGTGGGGGAGGGGTGGTTGTAACCTGCCTTCTGTCAGAGGATATTTTCCTCTAAATTTGTTCAAACTGGCACACTTTCTCTCTTCACTTTCCTTTTACTCTCCTTTTCCCCTCCACTTTCTTTTTGTTTCTTTACATTGCTCACCTTGCTATCCTTCCTGCACTTTGGCTTCTTTTAAATAAAACTCTCATGTCCAAGTTGCCATGACATAAAAATGTAAAAATATCCTCAGCCAAAACTTTCACAGTTCTTTCTGTAGGGGCCAATACCCTGAAGAACTGATGGGGAGGAAGATGGGGGCTGTACACCACAGCTAAGTCTTTTAGAAATAGGTAAAGACAGTGCATATGTACACATATGCTTGATTGAATGTAATGTGTGAAAGAGATTCTCTTGGAAGAATTTCTGAAGACAAAAAACAAATTACGTTTGTAAAATATTTAAGTTTACTCTTCTGTTAAAACAATGTCATCAGAAAATTAAATTTAAAGCTCACTTCTCTGCTTAGTATTTGTCACTTCCATTATTTGCAATGTTTTTTGTTCCAAAATCAATTATATTTTTCCCATTTGATGCTACTCTGCACTTCAATTTTTACTCTTTTAGCAGAAATACAGTTACTATTACTTCTAACCAACCATTGTTTAGTGGCTCTAGGTCTATCTTGACTCAAAAAAAAACCAAACCATAAAAGTAGTATTATAGTAAATGAAGACTGGCTAAGGTTAAGAAAGTTAAAAAGAATTTTATTTCCTTTTCTGTCTGATACATAGTTGTGGGCAATCATAAAGAAGTACTAGAAAGCTGGGTAGAAATATTGCTGTAATAAAGATTTAGAACTTTTAGGCAATTTACCTACCATTTTCATGTCCAAAAAGGGAAGCCTTGAATGATAACAGAAAATAAAAAATAAGACTAAATGGAACAAATCCTCATACCCAACTTCAAACATGGCACATGCAAAGAACTGCGTATCTTTTTCTGTTCTATCATACTTATATCCTTCAAAAGTAACTGCTGAAAAATTCGTCCTATATGGGCATATGCTCATATCTACTTAATTTATCTTTCTCCTCTTCAATTACTTGCAAAATCTGGGTTGAAAGTGCCATCATAATCCATTTATCTAGACACAGTTAAATGATATAACTGAACTTCAAATAAGTGTATTGGATATTGCATGGTCTTGCCCTATAGCAGTGTTCTGCAGATTGGTGACTTTTTTCTTTTTAAGTAGAAAGCAACTATAATTTTTGGCAATAGTAGCAAGTCTTGATGACAGATATACTTCAGAACTATACTTACATTAGGGTAACCTGAAAACACTCTCCGTTAATTGCCATTTGTTTTGTAAAAATTTCACATAACCAGAATATTCTCGTCACTTACAAACATGGGACACAGATCTAACTAGACTTACGATCTTTGAAAAAAAATGGTAGTGGGAAAATGTTGGCTTTTTTTCTGGTTATCCAAATGTTCAGAAATTGATAGATCTGGCTCAGTTTTCTTCCCAGCCAAGGTATGATATACCCAATAATGTCATTTTACTTTAACAGAGTTCACAAATGGCACACTGTGGCTCTGTAGGAATCTTGGCTTTCTTGGGTGTTTGGCTTCTGTGCAGAAGATCATTAGTATTTAAAAAAAAAAATAATGCAAAATATTTATGTCATGCTGGCAAAAGCAAGAACTGAATGGCTCATGAAAGGCTCATGAAAGGCAGTTATTACTTTCTAGAGGTAGATAAGTTGTAACTGCAGCAGTGCTGCATGTAAAGGGGAGGTAGATGAAAGTTTTTTATATACAATAAAATAGTCCCTGAAATCTAAATTTTAGTACAATTAAAATCAGGCACAAATTAATGCACACAAACCATGCACATACCTGTATGGAAGACTATTCAGGTTAGCTGGTGCTGAAGAAAAGTACAGGAAAATGATTCTAACAGAACAATTTCTAGGTCTCATGTAATAAAAATTAAACATTGCACAGCAAACTAGTCTTTTAGGCTGTCTTTGATTTCCTGTAAATACATGTCTAAATCTTTAAAAATGAACTCCTAATAATAAAGCAACTTTTAGATTCATCTTGGTCTTTTCTGTGTGCTCTTAGTTGGAGTGAGAGTGATTGATACTCAAGTTATTTCCTGAAACGTAAATGATTAAGGTAATCCCATTAGGAAAGATATGAAATTGTAAATTTCTTATGAAGTAAAAATTACAGTGTAGTCTGATGTCTGGAGAGCCATTTCACAGCTTTGCCAAGAAATAAAAAAAAAAAAAATAGATAAGCTAGAATATACATCATGTGGTCCACAGGTCTGTACTTGCTCAAGTGATGCTTGCTGCAGTTGACTGTAGGCCAGTGTTTCATCTTTTCAGGAGTTTCTAGATTATCTGCTTGTCCAAATTGCTCCCAAACCATCAGGAATTTGGAGAGTATTTTTTCTGCATTTTGAATTGGATTTGAGTCCAAGTCTCACCCAGAAGTCTTTTGATCAGTGTGATGATTTCTCTTTTTTTGATTGGTTTCCTTTTCGTAAAAATATTTTGCACCAGAATTCCTGATCCCCTCATGGCTGTTGCTTACACATGAGTATTGAGCTCCACAGACTTACAGCTAGAAGATACTATTTCACTTCTAGCTTTTATGCTTTCCTTTCACGTCTTGTCTTCAATGGGAGCCAAGATTATATCCTCTTTATAAAGGTTATCTTCTTAACACATGATTACAGAAATCCATTGTGCTGTTCTCTGATCCAGAACCAGATTTTGTAATTATGTAACTGCCCTTTAAATAGATACATTTGTGCATTAGAAGGCAATCCTTTCAGTGGGAGAGAAGCAAACAATGGAAGGGCATAATACTCTTCATCTGGTACAAAGTGGAAGGAAGAAGGGTGAAGGCAAATATTGAAGAGGAGAAAAAATGTTAAGAGGAGCTAGGTGTCATTTATCAGTAGCTCACTGCAAGCGAGTGTTGGATGCTGTTTCCCATCTGTTTGGGAACACGGAGAAAGATACCCAGAACAAATCCCCCTGTTTCATATTTGCTACATGGTTATCAGACTTTGTGGCATTTTAAATAGGTGCATAGGAAAGCATCAGCACCTTGCCCTTCACAGACCTCCTTTGCATTTTGCCAGAGGAAAGTATGTGGGATGTGGGGAGCCATGGGGTCTAGTTGAGACAGGCTATAACATAACATCCTGCAGAAGAGATGAGAATAGCACTTTCTAGTGGAGTGTCAAAGACACACTCATGCATTAATGTAACAATTTTGATTTTCATTGATTTCCCAGGAAAACTTTCTGATTTTCTTTCTAAGAGCATGAAGAAACCCAAAGGAAGAGACCTGTGGGAAATGTTGAGTCTAGTGCAAAGAATTAGGCAGTTGGTTACTCTGAGCTTTTTCTTTTTCTCCCTGAACAGATTGTGCTTATGGTTTTAATTTTCAGTTAGTTAGCAAATTTATATTGTTGTAGAGAGACGTTGTTTAGGTTTAGGATTGTTTCTATCCTTTGCTTATCCTATTATCTTCTATTTTTTAGGGAAATCTGTGATGTGAGACCTGATACCATGCTCAAGATATGACTTCTGACAGAACTCTCTCTAATTTGTTGCAGCTTTACAGTTCATTCTCACTGTATTAACTTGGTTTTGTTATCTGCTATTCTCTTTCTCTTTCTTAAAATGTAAAACTTGCTGAGATAAACTCTTCTAAAAGCTAATCAGCTGAGCTTTGGGGATGCAGTTCTTAAAAGGAAAATGGGATTTCGCCCTATAGCTGTGTTTATCTGTCACGTCTATTTGTTTATTTACTAAGTCATGGTGCAAGTTTTCTATTCATTTGACATCTACCAATCCAATAAAGATGGATCAGAGTTCCCTCATGTTTTTTCTTGAACCTGCTTTTAAGCACTAAAGTATGGATCTTGAGTCCAACATTCTGTTATCCTACATGAACAGATTTTACATTCTCCCAAACCAGCACATTAAAACCAGCTTTGGAACAGAACTGAACTTTTGTTTCTTGCCTTCACAAATCCTACGGGATGTAATTCTCAGAACCTCAGTTATCAGATGGTTAATAATAATTCTATGTGTTTTAAAATAGAGATTATAATCTAGGCATTATTAAATTTGTTCTTTACTAACACTGTTTGCTCTTTATCTATGTTTTCTTTCTATTTATGGTATTTGCTCATCTAATAAAAGCATGGAAAAGTCATAATTTTTCATTCTTCTAAGAAGGCTGAACAAATAAAGCTCACACTTCACTGTCTTCATGCCTTTTATCAGCAGTAAACCAGTTTTCTCTAGGAGACTGAACTGAAACAAACTTCAGTAGGAGTTTGGCCCTCATATAGAGCTAAAAATCAAGCCTAATTGTGTCCTAAAGCCTGCAGCAGCAGAGCACCATCAATAAATTGTTACTTTAAGACCTGTTCAAAGCAGTTTACACCAAATTTCCTCTGTCTGATTAAAAAAAGGCAAAAAATCCCCTGACAAAAAACCCCAACAAAACAAACGAGCAAACAATCGCAAAAAGATGTACAGTCAAAATTGCAGACATTAAGACTTGAAAGTTAGTAACTTTTCTAAAATACTAGATACATTTTTCCTTTCTAAGCAGAGCAACTTAGTAAAACTGAGCATTCGGAAAAGCTTAGTAGCTGGAAAAGATTCTTTATTATTTGAGTTGGCTAACCAAGGTGCATTCTTTTTGTTCATCAGAATTTACAATATATGGCAGTGGTCAACAGCAATTTGCCTATGGGGTTTGCAAGGTGGACATCTTCTCTCTTCCTCTTAGTTTCCTATTTTCAATGTTCAGTTAAATGAAGCAAATAGATGAAAGTAATCTCTCTGGTGTTTTATCAGTTGCATTTGTGCTCCAGGTTTTTGTTATTAAGATGTTTGATACTTGGATTAATCTGCCTGCCAATGCCAAGAACATTTCTTAAAAAATTCTTTTAAAAATCTATTTTTGATGATGACAGGTTGATATAGTTTTGGTGATGTTTTCTGATCTAGTTACTGATATGGTTCTTAAGGCAAACCTTGATAGCCTGCTGAGTTGATTCCTATTTGGTAAATTTTGAATTTAATTCCCATCTTGGATACTGATGATCAAAAAATTGGTCAAAGTTGCTGTTCCAGATGTTAAAACTGTCTTGACTCATTGAAGATAAGAGTAGTGAACTTGCTGTGCTGAGTTACATACTTCAGTATTTTTCTTACTGGAAAGCAAACCTCATTAAATGAATAGTGAAGTTTATTTTAGCAGAAAAACAAGCAGCTCAGCTCTCAGTTATATATCTCATTTATATCTGAAGGATACTCTCTTGCACAAATTAGCAATACATATAGCACTCAATATAACTTTAAAAGTAAATATGCTTAAATATTATGTTTTCTTTTTCACTGCTTTGCCTGTCTGCAGAATGTAATATTTAACAGTATTTAAATTGTTCAGGTCTTGCTCTATAAATTTGCTGTATGCAATTCAGAATAAGGCTGGAAGAACTTTGGCAGGGTTCATCAAATGAGGTTGAAATTAATTTCTGCCAGCTCTGAAAGAAGATGCTTACTTGCAGTATTTTTCTGTAAGTCTACCATACCCTAGAGCTAACTGCTTGGGCTGTGAGTATGATCTGAAAGTCATGATCACTTTTGGTCTCTTCTGCAGCAAGGATGAGGCAAATGCAGATTCCATTAATTGCCAATACTCAGGTTGCATTTATTTAAAGGTGCCAAACACTTAAGGGAAGTGTTGTACTCATTTATTGTATTAACTTGGCCTCAGTGAGACTTTTGGGTTCTTAGTTAATTTCTAATACTATTCTGCCTTCTTATTTGTTGGTGAAGATGTGCTGGCTCAGTTAGCAGTTAAAAGAACTTGCTACCAGCTGCAGTTGTCTTCTGTTTCTCTGCTAGAAATACTAAAATACTTTTTCCTGCTTTAAAGATACAGGTATACCAGAGAGAATGTAGCCCTTACTTAGGAAATAAGATTTAGAAAAATAAGAGTTAAAGACATGTGTTTAAATTGAGTTTGAATTTTTATTTTTTCAGGAGACTGGATTTCTTGTTCTATTTCTTACTGCTTCTCTTACAGAAATTCATAATCACCTGAATGGATTCTGTACCTTTTTCTGTCTCATCATCATACACTCTGTTGACATACCATACAGGCTTCTCTATGTATCTATTTTTGACAAAATATCAGAGTTTAGATCAATCTGTTTAAATAGTTCATTACATCCTTCAGTGGCCTTTGTGTTCTCTCTTACTGCAGGAAAATAACTTTGCATATAAAAATTGTAACAGACCTGTTCTTCCAAAGCATCTTTTAAGCCATAGCTTAGCTATGCCAGGGGAAATATCTTTTCACACTGTGGGTTGTGTTGGACACTGACTTTAAAAGCCTGTTCTGGGGCCAGGTGCTAAAGCAGTTCCATTTGGTCTGTGAGGTCAGAACAGTTAAATGACTAATGTTCAACAAATATTTAGGCAACTAATTATTGATATTTGATTATATTTAAGTTCTTATTCTGCAAGTATATCTGTGAGTAAAAATTTCCATTCTTACAGATTCCTTTTGATTTCCACATTTGTTAATGCACATTCTGGTTTTGCTGTACAGGAAAGAAATGAGAATTTCAAAAGTATTTCTGAGTCAGCTTACAGTTTCTTTTTTGAAACCCTGCACTAATTGTCTTCTACAGAATTTATTTATTTGGTTTCAGTTTTTCTGTTTCCTCCTTGTGAAGACTGTCAATTATAGAGTAGTAAATAAAAATTTGCGTTCTTTCCTAAATCTGAAGTTATCATAAGAAAACACTATTTTGCTACATGCTTTTGGTTTTGTTTGGGTTTTTTTATTATATACATAATTTCTACAACCTTGATGAATAAATTTTTCTTCAAATAAAAAAAATGCGTCCTTATGTTAAAAACAAGAGATATAGTTCTTCAATACCATGTTAACCTGGGTTTAGTGAATGTCCATGGTACATTTTTCTAAGTCTTGCTTCAGATTGTTGCCATTGATAATTGGAGTGCATACTTATGTTGCATAAGACAATATTTTTACTCCTTTACCTCTCTTCATTCTCTCCCATTTTAAAAAAGTTCACAGCATCCTTTTATTTCTGTATGTTATACGTTTTTCACCATATAGACAGAAAATGGGAGGACAAACTGTTTAATATTTTAACTACTTAATTTGTTCCAGTGCTCATAATATTTATGTTTGTGATGCTTCTGGATCATAGATGGGTTATTATGTGAGTATTTCTAAGAGAATCTCCAAGTTTTAACCTTTAAAAATCCATTTAATATTTTCAAGTTCAATTCTAAAGTCAACTCACCATTTGTTAAAGCAGTTCAATTTAAAAATAGTTTGAAATTCAAACCTCTGCACATTGGTTCCACTTCAGTGTGCCAAGGAGACCTAATCTCACAAAAATGCTATTTGATCCCAGGAAGAAAGAAAGATAATGGATTGACCCTCCACATGAAACCATAAAACAGAATTCTGGGTTTCTGCCATTCAAGTGAATAGAAACCGGCAGCAATTCTAACACCTTTCCAGTTTCAATTTTATTGCATCTGCAGGCATCACACTGGGATGGTAAACATTTTAATGGTCAGACTCTGACCACTTATACCATTACTATTTCCCTATTATCTCCTATTTTTTGTGTGAAACGGAAGCGAAAAGGTGTCAGATTGTTGCAAATGAAATGAATGGAGATGCCATTTGCATTCATTTCAGTTGAAGCAAATCCCCTTCTTTCCCATTTCTTTGTTGTCCTTCAGAGAGATCTCTTACAGCTTCTGAAAATCTGCGAGCCAGGCACTATATTTAGATAATGCTGCTGAAACCCTGTGCATCAGTCTGTCACCAATGTGATAATGCTAAACCTGTCTCTATAAAGAGTCTATCATTTCTTTTTAAATCTAATTGATTCAGATTAATAGAAAGATTTTAGCTACACATGCTCTGAAAAGCTTATTTTTTTAAAATAAGGATGACTCTCTAAAGAATCCATAGCACAGAAAACCCATATAAAAGCTGATCAGCTTATATACTTGTACTTTTTCTTTAAAATAAGCTTAGCTGAGGCACTGTCCTGTGTTGTCCTTATTAAAGATAAACCTCCATGTTTCCATTTCTTTGGCTAAGATACAAGTTGTGAGTGTCAAATCATATTTAATTGTTAAGCATGCAATACATAGCATTCTGAATGCACTCTTCCTCGAGGCTGCACTGGTTTTGAAACTTTCCCCTTACTGGGCTATCTGTCTCCCATACTAGAACTTTGCTCTATTTTTGCTCCCATGTGCCTCTGAAGTTTGGGCAAGTGAGCAGTTTCTTTAAAACCAGAGTTCTCTGTTGAGAAAACAAGAGTGTTTGGAGTAAATTGTCATGCCTGAGGATTTCTTGTGTGGAGATACCTCCTTGGCTGGCATGAAAGGAGACTCCAGATATGGCTGATCCTCAGGCCTACAGGTGAAGGAGAAATAACCAAGAGATTACTGAGGTGAGGACATAATAGCATTGACTGCATGATCTCAAGAACAAGTCAGCTAAACTGAGAAATTAGGTCAGCTAAACTTAGGAATTTTGTATTTAGAGTCAGCACTTTAAGGTCAGATGTTTACTGGGGAAAAGAAGTATGTTTTTCACCCAATACTGTTCATTGCCCCAAATAGGTAGCACCTGAAATTACTTGTTGTCCGAGGATATAAAAGGAACATGTGTGAGTAAGTGGGAATGTGTAGTCTGTAGTCCTGGTTCCATAACCATGGCTCTAGGCCTGCTCTGCAGCACTGATTCGCTGCAAAAAAGGAAACGGTACTGCTAATTGTAACATGCAAAGAATAACTGAGGATGAATTCAGCTGTGTTTACTTTCTTCCCATGGTCCTGTGGAGATGGGGAGACTTAATAGTATTTTCTTCTGTACCACATATAAGAACACAAAAAAAACACTAATCAGAAAAATTCAGTAGAACCATAAAATTAATTAAATTCTGGCAGAAGCAGCAGTCCCAGAAGATGACATCCAAAATTGCCACAGACCAGTAGTTCGTACATTTTCATGTTAATGTGTTTTGACAAATAAAAGTTTTTATAGTTTTCAGACAGAGTTTAAAAATATTTCCAGACAGCTTTATGAAACAGTAGCACATGCCCCTCTCCAAATAAATTTTTATCCCTCCATCTGTGATTTCGGAAGGGCTACCACTGCCACTGTGGACCTGAGGGGTGAGACAGTCTTACCTGATTTCACAGAGACCGACAATCTTAGAGAGCAAGGATTTAGCCAGAAAAAGAGAGAACTTACAGAGAGGAATCTGAGCAGTTTTTCAGAATATTCTAGCTGATGTTCTTTGCTCATATGACTTAGTTTCAGGTAGCCCTGCAAGGAGCAGGGAGTTGGACTCAGTGTTGTCTATGTGTTCCTTCCAACTTGAGATACTCTATGGTTCTGTGACCCTGTTCTCTTCCTTGCCCAAATCTCCTGAACTGGCTCTGTGCTGGACAACTCCTGGCTCACCCTGCATCGCAGTCTAAGCTCCCATGCATGTAGATGGGCAGCACAGGAAGGAGGGATGGTACCTGCCCTGGGCCTGTACCTGTATGGAAACAGCATGTGCTGGGGAGGCACAAGAGCCTAAGAGCCGGGGAAGGCTATAGGTGCAACTACTCCAGCATGAAATTTAACAGTGTATCTAATGCCCTGACTCAGGATAAAATCAAACCACTCTTATGATATGCCTTGATACACAAACAGAGACAGATAATGTAGCTGTGTGTTCATAATTACACATACAGCCTGTCTTTTGTACACAAAACTCAGAATATAACATGTTTTATGATATTCTAGAGGCATACATTTTGTACCTTGACAAAATTCCTGAATCTGTGATAGAAATGAAGGCACAGATCCATGTAAAAGTTTTTAAATACCGGGTTCCAGCCCAGTGATAAGCTCTCCACATTTCCTTGTGGTATATATATATTAAGCTTTCTGCAAAAGAGAAGCTTTAGAAAAAAATCACATATCAGCCCAAGAAACAGCCTTTATTGTTTCACAAGCATGGAAAAGTCCCAATTCACAGCAAATTTTATACCATTTGGAAACTAACCATAGTTTCAAGCCAGATTATTCCATCTGAAATCCTCCAAGGCTGTTATAATTCTGATATGAATTTGGATTCAAATGTTGTGGCTGGCTCATATGAAATTAAATACAAATATGGATCCAAGCACTCCTAGCTCTGCCAGCGTATCCAGATTTGGTTTGAAATAACTAGTTCAATCTTTATTCTAACTTGACCTTTTTTCTTAACCAAAACTTTCTCACATAAGACTAAAAGAGTGTGGTAGAAATGAATTTTCCAACCACACTCCATAAAATGTGCTATGAGCTTGTGGTTGCCATTTTTAGATTATATGAACAATTTCTTGCAATTTCATGCAGTTAGAGACACACTTTTAATCAATCAACTTGCAGAAGGATAACCTTTTTTATGTCATTATGCACTCACTTGGGTTACTAAAAGTGGTTATTTATTAATTTAAGTCTGCAATTATTACTCTCAAAATAAAATATATAGGGTTTCTCCTCTTCAGCCTTTACAGGAGGAACATCCAAAAGAGCATACTGGGAGTGGTGAATAACTTAAAAATTGTTCCTCCAAAGAAGTTCATGTGTACATACCATTTGGATGGCGAAAATATTTTTTCTCCTTGTTCCCTAGTGGTTGCAGAGGATTTGCTATCCACCCAGACTACATATTCAGGTTCCTATAAATTAGATCATGTTAAATCTCCACCAGATTTCTTTGATGTTTATGGACATTTTTCTGTATTCCTTTTCCTATTGTTTCCCAAGCTTTTTTTGCCCTTTTTTAAGTGAGAAGTTGTCACTATCCATGTTAGATGAGTTGCCTATCTGTGGTGGAATCCTCAAGCTGGCTCATGGCTAAACATCCTTATGCTGAAGGTTTATAAATAATTTTCATCCCATCTACAGTCCCCCTCCAATTTTTATTTTTGTTTTGCTTTTGATGAGCCAAGGTGGTATAGTTGTGCTGATTACAAGGTAGGAAATTACTGTCACAAGACGTGGTACAGGTATTGAGGTAGCAAAGGAGCAGAAAAATTCAGTTTTATGTTCATCATAGGTTTCCAAATACAACACTTTGAATGCAATGTCTAGCTCCAGAAGTAATTAGTGTCTTTGCAGTTCATGCAGAAAAAAAGTCATGAAGGAGCACTTTGGAAACATCAACAAAGCTTCCCCATTATCTTCCTTCGTCCTTCTTAAATCCATAGGTAGGAAATTAAATTCTGTCTTTTCAGACTGTTGTCCTAATAGTTTTTTTGTTATTTCCTGGTACTTCATCTGCACCTATGTCTTTTATTTTACTTAAATTGTAAAGCTTATACTGTTAAAGTCACTTTCACATTTTCTGCTTTTTGGAGCATAAGTGGTGTCTAAGCCTCCAGTACACTGTCATGATAACAGTAATTAAACAGCAGCAGCACTGAATTGCAGAATATAGAAAAGGATTTGTGTACTGACTATTGAATGGGAAGGTCAGAACATAGAGTTTCTGTTGTACAATGCTCCTGACAGAAGCTCAACATCCAATGTGAGTTTTGGTTTGGTTTTACAAGTTGCAAGGGATGCAACTTTTCATTGGTTTCCTTCTATGTTGCTTTAGAGGCTGTTTTGGGAGGGCAGATGGAGGTTGTAGAAGGAGCAAGAACAGCTTTGAAGAAGCAAGAACAGCACTGTTAGCTTCAGAAGTAGTGCAGGGACACTTTTCCTGGGCATCTAGAGGCTGCTGTGTGCACATTGTTGCAATCTGTAAAGTTAAAGTTGCAACTGTTAAAAGTTGCCTCGGGAAAAACAATTAAAAGGAAAGAATCAGCAGGGACTGTTATTAAACCCTCTATTTTCTTATTCAGGAGTTCAGAATTTTCCCTTTTACAAAGTTTCTTATTGTAGCCTATTAAATTGTAGTTTAAACTATCAGCAAAAATGTTACAGAAGTTACTTTCTCCTATACACATAATGCACACACAGCCTTCTCTCGGAAACAAGGACTGCAGGGGTTGTGTACAATTTTTGCTCTGTTTGTTGCATAATGCAGAAAATCCTGGTAATCTAAAACCTAAGCACTTTTGTGAACCACCCTTCCTGGAGAGAAACACTTTATGTGTTTCAGTAATAGGCAGAAAATAAGTTCATAAAGTAACCGAAGGTACAATCGTAATTTCAGAGCAAATCCTGACAAAGGTCCTGAATAGAGCATTCTGTGCTCTCCAGAAAGTGCCATTTTCCTTACTATCTTGTTTGCACTTACAGTTGCTTTCAGTGTATATGACAATAGGGCCTGCAATTGAAAGCAGATGGCAAGACAGGCATGACCAATAACACTTCGCTGCTTTACCGATTCTTTAATAAAGCTGGGAAAATCAATTCCATTTCTAGCTTTTCTCGAAGTGTTGCCCAACAAGATAGAGAATGATGAATGCTGATCTCTTAAAACCACTAAAGTATAAAGCGTTACAAAAGGGTTTTTTAATACAACAGTGTGTTAAAGCGGGCTTCTGTTGATGAATCACAGTGATGTGCCTGTCCAAATGCTTATCTAGAACTGTGAAAAATGAAGTCATTAGTAGAAATAAGATGCAAATATTACTGAATGCTGGAACATTTTTCTTCCCATGTTTCAGGTTGGATTTTCAACTCCCTGTGTGACATTTACATGCACCGAGATGAAAATAAGATGCATAAACTTAGTTTCTCCCTGTACCTCAGTAAAAATTAGTGAACCAAGAGAGCTGAAATGCCACATGCTATTAAACCAAAGCTATCTGACAGGATAAATGAGAAACCAGGACAGATGTGTATCATATACAAAGCATGAAAAGAACATTGTAGTTACAATCCACAGACCACTTTCTGTCTTTGAACACCTAAGGGTGAAACAAGGAAACAAAAAGGGAGAGAACTTTCTGCCCCATTGTCAGCCAAAGACTAATATCATAGTATCTCAAAAATGCTGAAGTTAGGATATTAAGATGCAGAATACTAATTTGAGGTGTTATGCCCAGATCACAAGCCTGTATTCAAATCCTACATACAGCCTCAATCTGTCCCTGACATTGTGGTTATTTCAGGATTACTCTTGGGATGCAGCTTCTGTTCCTGTTTTACAGGAAGCAAACTGTTCCTCTCTCCTGGTAGAAGAGGATGGGGAAAAAAAGCTGTGGACTGACTCTATGGAGTTTTCTTCCTCTTCATTCCTCTGAAGGAGGTTCCCTCCTCAAATGAATCATTTTGCTGTTAACTGTCCTCTGAGCAGGAGCTATAGACAGGACAGTTTGTCATTGCCTGGAGATACGTGTACCTACAATTGATCAATATAGTCCCCTCTTAAGAATGTTTTTAGGTTATTTTTTCTCCTAGCATTAATCTGGTTAGAGCTTAATGTAGTCTGATCTCATCTCAGACCATAGAAATGCATTTATGCCTCCAACTTGCATGAAGCCTTCAGGCATTACAAGCTTCTGGCCAGAACAAAAGCCTGAAGGGTAGTTGTCGCCAGTGCAGATACTATGGGAGTAGCACATTTGTCTTTTGCTTTCCATGTCACCTTCTCCTATGATATCAAATTTTAAGATGGAGTTTTGATCTTTTATCCACTGGTTATCTTTTGGTATTTTGGGTTATCAAAAAGTGGTTTATCAAAAGCTTACGGAGAATGGTCTACAACTTCCTTGCCAAGCCACTGCTTTCTTTTGAAGGTTTATTTCATCTGTTTAAGTCTTGATAATGGCCTGGGTATGTACAGAAAGTGTATTTCTTTGATGTGATGTAGCTAAATAGTAAGTTGAACACTAGGATGAGAAGGTATACTAAAAATTGATCCAAATAAATAAGTCCAAAGCAGACAACCAAATGAACACACTTCACAGCACGTTTCTTTGTTCTGAAACAGGAGAAAATAAAAAGTAGGATAGATGGAAATCAAATTAATATACGTTGCAGGAGGAGATGCTCAGCTAACAATATTTGTAATTATAATATTCATAAACACAAGTCTGCATATCTACAAAATAGAAAATAATGAATAAGACTTTTCTTTTTTGTGAGGTTTTTTTGTCTTAGTGGGGGAAAAATATGTACTAGGAATTCAGAGACATTAAGATTTTGGTTTTCTTCATTGCAAGTTAATCTAGATATGTCTCTTAGTTGTACAATTCATACACTTCCTATCAGAGTGTAGTGGTTCTGAACAATGTTTGGGTTAGAGAGGCCTCAGAGCATTGTTTCCCAATATAGGACAGCATGAATGTGACTACATATGTGACTCAGTATGTTTGTATAGTGTAGTGGGATGGGTTTAGCACTGACAGTTTTGCAGGCACAAAGATGCTTGTGAGCTCTTGAATACCCCTAATTATGTTGAAGACTAGGGTGGGAATTGTAAATGTATCATAGGATATAGGGTTGCCTGGGTTTCATCCCAGCTGGCAACCAAGGCCCAGGCAGCGCTTGCTTACTCCCCCACCAGCAGGACCGGGGAGAGAATCAGAAGGGTAAAAGGTAGAAAACTCATGGGTTGAGATAAAGACAGTTTAATAGGGAAAGTTTTAGAAAAAGACACACAGACAAGCAAGGAAAACCAATAAATTAATTCAATGCTTCCCATGGGCAGTCTCTCCAGGAGAGCAGGGCCCCAGGTAACAGTGACTGCAAATATCATCACTAGAAATGTTTCTCCACTTCTCCTTCTTCCCCCTGCTGTATACACTGATATATAATGACATCATATGGTCTGGAATATCCCTTTGGTCAGTTGGGGTCACCTGTCCTGGCTGTGTCTCCTCCCACCCTCCCAGGCACCCCCAACTTCCTCACCAGCATGGCCGGTCCGAAAAGCAGAAAAGGCCTTGGCTCAGTGTAAGCCCTGCTCAGCAATAACAAAAACATCTCTGTATTATCAACCCTGTGTTCAGCACAAATCCAAAACACAGCCCCAGTCCAGCCACTGGGAAGGAAATCAACTCTACCACAGACAAAACCAGCAGAATAGTTCAGACTGGAAGAGGCCTCAGGAGGTCTCTTGTACTTCCCCAGAGCAGAATCAGCTGTGAAATCAGGCCAGGTTGCTCAGGAGTTTAACCAGTGAGATCTTGAAAGCTCTGAAGGTGGAGACAACCTCTCTGGGCAACAAGGTAAGATTATCCTGGAAGGAACATTTGTTTTCCAAACTAGATGCACCAAGGCATTCTTACATTAAACATTTATTTTGGGTTTTTTTGTTTTACAGAATTTCTGTTTCTGAAAAGTGACAATTAGTCTCCATTTTATAAACAGACAGATTATGTAAGCATTCCTCAGCACTTCTTAGCTAAAAGAGATTGATATGACAAAACTGCTGAGAATGAGAAATTGGAAAGGTTGCATTAGAAATTGAAGTAGTGGCTTTCCCCCTCTATGGACTGGAACATCATCTTTCTGTCCTTGGATGCTATTAGGAGACAAGTCTGGAGTCTATTGAAATTCAGGGGACTCGGCCCTGAGTGAAAATATTCTGAAAAGATAATTTTATTTGATTTGCTAGACTAACCCTCACAAAATATGAGTGAATAGAGGAATACAATTTTTAAAATTTTTTTTAAAGACAATGAACTTGAAATCAAATATTATTTGACTACAGGGAAACAAGAAGCCTCTTCACCATTAATAATGTGTGTCTGAAAGATCATCAATACAATATTATTTGTCCTGTTAATAATGATTAGCTTATTCCATAATTAAATTGATATTTACTTAAACAGTGTAAGCTGTATTCCTCTGCAAAATGTAAAAATAGAGAAATTAACTAAGTTTAGGAAAAGATCAGAAAAGGAATAAGATTTTCTTTGTAAAATCTGTTAATAAATTCCCTCAAATATCAATGGCTCTAAGAAAAAAATCAGTAACCAATGATTAGACAGTATTAGTTTAAAAGTTACTTTTGTAAGAACTTCATTATAAATACAATTTAATATAAGTAAAAATATTTCACCAGTTAAAAATATTGCATGTAATTACTTTTATTTATTTCTGGGAGAAAAAAAAAGAAGTAGCATTCTCCTTCTTTGGTTAACTAATTGTTCTCGCATTTCTGTGAGATTTGGGGCCTTATTCCCCCGACAACCTATCTAGAATATGCATACATTTTATCAGAGTAAGAAAGTATTTTGCAGCTTAGATGATCCATCAAACAAACAGTGCAGAGCTGGAACGGTACAAGTTTGTCATCAACAAATCAAATTTGTGATAGAAAGCTCCACATATACATCATTCCCTTCACTGCACTCAAACTCCATTTGATGAGACTGACTTACAGTCCACATCACTGGCTTTTCCTGAATTGTATTGTCTTTCCAAAGCCATGAGATTGATTAATAATACACACACAGTACTCTGGTCATCAGAGCATAAATGAGAAAACAGAAAAATATTATCAAGCATAGTAGAATCTGTAGTTTTATCTATAATATACCTATAAGCAAAGACAAAGGGTGACTGAGGTTCTGGAGTTCCAAACTTTGACTTTTGACTTCTGGCAGTTGTTGGGGTTTTAGGAGCTCCCCTGGATTTTTTGGTTTTTTTTCTGTTAAAGGAATTTTCCCCCCATACATGTTTCTAGGGGAACAAATGGCCAGGTGCTTAAAGAAGAACAAAAGACCTGGCTGCTCTTTTTTGTTTCACCTGGGTGTGTGGTCAGTCGGTCTCGGGGCGTTTGGAGAGAGAGGGAAGCTGCTTGTTCTTCGGCCGTTTTTCTTTCTGTCAGAGCAGCCCCGGGATCCCAAAGCCGCCTTCCCTGTCCTGCTAGGAGCCGGGCTGTGGCTGCCCTGTCCCGCTGCTGCTTTGAGCTTTCGCTACGTTTTAGCCGTGCTCGCCCTGCCTGCCCCGACCCCCGGGGGGTTCTCCATTTGGGTACACCTCATCTGCCATCCGGGATTTGTGCTCGTCCCTGCCGTTCCAGCCTGCCGTTCCAGCCTGCTGTTCCTGCGG
>NW_008238452.1:0-1600 GCF_000691975.1 Corvus brachyrhynchos | reverse complement strand
CGGGAGCCGCCAGCGCCCCTGCCGGCTGCGAGCGGAACTGCACCCAGGGGGAAAAGGGCCCGACAGCCGAGAAGGCTGGGACTGGGTTTGTGATTGTTTGCTGGTACTGCCATGGTTGTTGTTGTTTGTTTGGCTTGTTATTCACATATAGATATATAATAGTAAAGAACTGTTATTCCTATTTCCCACATCTTTGCCTAAAAGCCCTTGATTTCAAAATTATAACAACTCAGAGGGAAGGGGGTGGCATCTGCCATTCCAAGGGAGTCTTCTGCCTTCCTTAGCAGACACCTGTCTTTCAAACCAAGACACAATAGATGAGAAATCCCAAAGTTTAACCACTAATACAAAGTGTTTGCATGCTTGGTCAATGCTTTAGGTGAATTGTAACAAAATTGTTTTCATTTCCTCATACCATTCGTTTAACTGAAGGTCTTTTTATGCAGAAAGGGGAGGTGATTTTAATATGGGGTAGTGCCAATTGCAAGATTTTTTGTGGAGAATTTCTTTCTGTGCTTAATATGCATCGGTTTTACATTACTCAATTGATGTGGGATGCAGAGCACAGATTGATCAGTACAAAGATCTTGTTTCTACTTGCATGGAGAGGAGATCTGAGCAGAGAGAAAATACAATCACTGGGAAATGTCCCATCTCTATATAATACATCTTGTTAACACCAGGGAGTCACAGTAGTTGAAGTAATTAGATAAGGCTTTGTTCCTTTCACCTAAAGGAGAAGCCGTGTGGTGGCGAAATATAAAAGAAAATTGCTAGACCTCATGTATTGCAGTTCTTCATTTCCACTGAGTTGTTTTCTTCTGTAAAATGCTTACTCCAGAATATTGACATCTATAACAAGGAACATTTAGATGTCGTTAGTTCAAAATTATGGGTGTGCTTCTGAACTTAAGCCCACATCATCACTGGCAAGTATGTAAACTGCTTCAAAATGAACTTAAGTAAGAAAATATGAGGATATATGTTGCTTCCTCTAAGAAGATTCTTCCAGTTTTCAAAGCAAAAATTAAAATTCATCATTTCTCAATAGATTGAGGATTGATTTGCACCAAGATATCTTTTGCAGCAAATCTGTTTTTATGACTTCATGAAAAGTCCATGTAAATCAAAGTAATCATTTTAAAATAAGTCAATTATGAATCAAATAGCATGTCTCACATCACAAATTGTTACACTGAAAAGAAAAGGAACAGAAATAATAAAAAAAACAACACAGGAATGGGTTATATATGGGATATGTATGTATATATCAGTTGCAATCTGCTTACTAAAATTGTTAGAGATGCCTCTGATTGAATTAAAATGCAAATCAGAGAATATGCTGAAGTCAATAGTATGGATTTTATTTAACATTAAGGAAATGAGTGAGAGAAAGAGAGATAAAGAGAGTGATAGACAGATTAGGTAAAAAATACCACCACTCCCTGGAGGCTGATGGCATCCCGTTAATCTTCTTCTACTGGTATGCTTGGAGAGGATCATGGAAAAAAGAATCCAAAGGATTAATATGCATTTTAGCTGGATGGGAAGGCCCAGGTACCTCCCTTGGCGGGGGCAAGTTTGGGACAGTCTCTTGCAA
>NW_008238451.1:5953-7714 GCF_000691975.1 Corvus brachyrhynchos | reverse complement strand
GCAGAAAAGAATTATCAGCAAATGTGTGAAAGACCATCAAACACAAAAAAAACCCTGACATATGAAGCAAATTAATTTAATACTTCAACATATTGGTGGACTTAGTCTTTTTCTCTCTCTTTTTTTTTTTTTTTTTTTTTTTTTTTTTTTTTTTTTTTGTCTTTTTTTTTTTTTTTTTTTTTTTTTTGAGCTATATTGCTATTTATTTGCTTCCCTGGTTTGTTTATTTAGCCTGTACTGAATGGATATCCTAACTCCTAAAGCATCATGCTTGTGATAAGTCATGGAGTATGAGAACACAGTAGAACATAGTGAGCTTTTGCTACAAACATCACCTGCATAAGGTGGCTCTGAGGGGTAAGGAGTGTACAGATGTGGAGCCTTATTAAAATAGGTTGATTAACATGAGATACTCAGGTAACCATTTCAAGGATAGTCATTGTTCATGAGCAGGCTCTTGAAATATTATTATGTGTTTACAATGGGCATGATTGTCTGCCACCATTTTTCCCCTGAGTGAAAAAGGAATACATGGCCTTTACTGTGGGACAAGTCAGAAATCCTTAGCTATAAATACAGCAGGGAAAGCTTAGTGTCTATTTCTGCTCTGGTCAGGAGGATGATGGAGAGCTGGGTCAAGCTGCAATGAGCCAACCAAGCCCACCAAGAGGCTTGTGGAGATGAGTGTAAGGTAGCTTCTGGTGTTTCTAAGAGAGAAGGAATTTATTTTATTTGCTATCTGTTGACTAGTCCTGGAAAGCTGTTAGCCAAACAGCTCTCAGGTTATTTTGGGAAGAGTTGCCTGTGCATCTTCTCAAATGGATTTAGGAGGTTGCTTCTGGCTGGGGACTCCCTTGTTGAAAAGACATGAACATGCAGTGTTGTTTCCTCTGACTGGACATGGTTAAAGCCTTTATGCCATATTCTTCACAACTGCAAATTGTGGAGCTACTGCTCTGTCAGCTCACTGTGAGTTACTCAGATGATGTCGGTCACTCTATTTTTTTAAGTTTCAAAAGTGAGTGTATCATTTTCGTTACATGTGCCCATCTCATTCCGCCAACCCCAAACTGCCAAAGATCATCAGTTGCAAATAAAGGAAATACTTGTAATGGAAGGAGGGAAAATCACATTAGGACAGGACTGGTGAGACATTTAAAGTAATTATCTTTTAAAATAATTTTACTGCTATTTTTACAAGGTTCTAGTTAGTTTATAAGAAGGTTACTGAGAAGTCAACCTGATGTCCTCACCTGTGAAGAACAGAGAAAAAAGCACTAAATTATAGAGATGTGTATCGTTACTGGAAATTAAATAATCACATACTCTTCATTCTGTTCTCACAGTATGTAGGAAAATTGAAGTTCAGATACTTTATCTGCAATGTTTACAGGGTTAAGAGACTTTGTATGGATGGACTTCTGTTTAAGAAGATATCTTTAGGGGTTCTCTGCTGCCTAACTGCATCTGTTACAAAGAGAGCCAAAAGGTCTCCCTGTGCAGGGAAGGGAAAAAAAACCCAAATAAACAAAAAACCCCAAACCAACAAAAACCAAACCAACAAATCAAATAAACAAAACCCCACAAAACCCCTAAGGTAAAATGGATTTTGGAGTGAAACAGAATTTTAATTTTTAAGACTCAAGAGAAAGCTGTGGCACCTGGAGGATGCAGAGCATCTCCCCCTGAGCCTACTGGGATCCAGCAGCAACCATGACAAGTTGAGCAGCCTCCCCAGTCCAGGGCTGTGGGGGGAGCAGC
>NW_008238451.1:5053-5742 GCF_000691975.1 Corvus brachyrhynchos | reverse complement strand
GTAGACCTCCCTGTTAATATCTAATTTTCTATTTTTAGTCTCAGAAAATTGCAGCGTATTAAAATTATGGGAGAAGTTGGGTTTTGGTGTGGGTTTTTTTGGCGTTGGGAGTGGTTTTTGTTGTTTTTTTTTAATAGGGATTTCTTTACAGTAGAGCTGGGAAAAGGTTTTAAGACACAGGAATTGGTGGGAAGATATTACTGTGTCTATAAACCTCACTAAAATACCAGTGAATTTAATGGACATGTCCTCTTTGACAGGGTAAAACCATAGATAACTTTTGAGATAAAATTATGGCTGTTCTTTGCTGCTGGATAAAACATTTCCTCCTATAGGACCAGGACACTAAGAAAATGCAAAAACTAGATATTTTAAGAAGCTGGGGAAAAAAAAAAAAGACAGCATCCCTTTTGCAGTTATGGACTGTCATTTCATGATTATGAATTCAGACTCAATATTCTGAGCTACTCTAACTACTTCTTCTTATTCCCCATACAACTGCTAGAGCCACAAAAGCAGAATCAGGTTATCCAGCTCCTCCTCCTGGAAGACTGTTGTTCTCCTTCTAGGCATTCCAGTATCGATTACTGTAACAGGTTCCAGGAAAATGGAATCTAGCACCTGTAACCCCACTCTTTTGTGAGAAAGGAAGAGAGCGAAAGCAGCAGCTACCATCCCACACGGCGCCG
>NW_008238451.1:4085-4665 GCF_000691975.1 Corvus brachyrhynchos | reverse complement strand
TCTTTTCTTTTCTTTTCTTTTCTTTTCTTTTCTTTTCTTTTCTTTTCTTTTCTTTTCTTTTCTTTTCTTTTCTTTTTCTTTTTCTTTTTCTTTTTTCTATTCTTTTCTTTTCTTTTCTCTTTTCTTTTTTTCTTTTCTTTTCTTTTTCTTTTTTTCTTTTCTTTTCTCCTTTTTTTTTCTTTTTAAGAATTGATTTTTACAAGCAATTCTTGCAATTACATGGGTTTGTGAATATATTTATCGTGCTCAAATTTCTTCACTAGAGATCTCAGCAAGTGCTTCAGGAAAGGAACTGGAGCACTTATGTTGTTCAGTGACTTAATTTCAACTCCATTAAATAATATATTTTCAAGTTGGCTAGAACAGGACTATCACAGTTACACAGATAACTGAGTTTTGGGTTTGTCTAATGACAGCAACTGGAGTGATTGGAAGCTTTAAGTAGCCACATATTTGAAAAATCTGGCTCCTAAATTATATATATTGCTACTATATATTCGACTTGAAGAAATCTCACACACCAAAAATCTTCCCATTTTCTTTCCAGGGATTTTTGCCAGCATTTGTCATGATGGTGAAG
>NW_008238451.1:0-277 GCF_000691975.1 Corvus brachyrhynchos | reverse complement strand
TGAAAGGGGAGTCCACCAGCCATTCCTGCCTTTCCATACCTTGACCTGCACACTGTTGATAAAGCTGAGACCCTTTGAATCAAACCACTCAATATAGGTGTGCCCAGTTCTTTAAAAACAGACTGGAACTTGCCTGGGTATCTCTCCTGGTAAGGCTTTCCCAGCTGGTTTCCAACACGAATGCTCTGAGCATTGTTGTCCCAACCAGGGTGGTTCTGTCACAAATCAAACCAGAGAGTTGTACCACCTTGAAAGCACACTTTGAGCAGAAACACCG
>NW_008238450.1:0-523 GCF_000691975.1 Corvus brachyrhynchos | reverse complement strand
ATATATTCATGTTTCTGTGGATACCTTTTCCAGTGCGACCTTTGCCTCAGCCCACTGTGGAGAGAAGGCCAAAGATGATGTTAACCACTTAATCCAGGCCTTTGCTATGTTGGGGACACCAAAGAAAATTAAAACTGACAATGGCCCAGCGTACACCTCCGCAGAATTAAAAAGATTCATGAGTGAGTGGGGTGTGGATCACATCACTGGCATCCCTCACTCGCCCACAGGCCAATGCATTGTAGAAAGGAAACATCAGACACTAAAAAAACTGTTAGAACAACAAAGAGGCGGCAATGAAATCACCACCCCCATCCTAAGACTTTCTAAAGCGTTGTTCACTTTAAACCTTTTAAACTGTTCCTATGAAGAACCCAACCCTCCTGTCATGAGACACTTCACAAACTCTGCTAAAAATAAACTAACTGAGAGACCTGAGGTCCTAATTAAAGATCCTGACACATTACAAACACATAGTCCATACCCCCTTGTCACCCAGGGTAGAGGCTATGGGTATGTTTCC
>NW_008238449.1:39760-40119 GCF_000691975.1 Corvus brachyrhynchos | reverse complement strand
AAGGGCAGGAAAAGGGCAGGAAAAGGAGGAAGAGGGAAGGAGTTGGCCGTGATTTTTGCAGGGAAAGGCAAAGGGAGGGCGGTGAGCTCGGAGCAGAGCGAGCCGGAGCCGGCCGAGCTCAAGGTGCCCAAGCTGCGGACGCTGGACGTGTTCTCCGGCTGCGGGGGCCTCTCCGAGGGCTTCCACCAGGCCGGTGAGCCCCGGGGCATCGGGAACGCCGCGCTTGGGAAGGCTGGAAAAGGCCTCGGGGGGTCATCAGATCCACTGGACATTGCTGGTGTCCGGCCCTGGGCGTTCCCAGCCAGCTCTGGCCATTCCCAGTGTCCAACCCTGGCCGTTCCCAGTGTCCACCCCTGACC
>NW_008238449.1:36569-37821 GCF_000691975.1 Corvus brachyrhynchos | reverse complement strand
CATCTTGGCCCTTCCCCCCCCACCCGTGGCCATCCCCCCCCAACCGTGGCCATTCCCACCCAACCATGGCCATTCCCACCCATCTTTGATCATTCCCACCCAACCATGAACATTCCCACCCATCTTTGGTCATTCCCACCCATCCATGGCCATTCCCACCCATCTTTGGCCATTCCACCCAACCCTGACCATTCCCCCCCAACCCCGGCCCTGACGTCCCCTCGCCACGCCCACGTCCCCCTGTCCCCGCAGTTACTGCGATTATTACCGGCCGCGCTTCTTCCTGCTGGAGAACGTCCGGAATTTCGTGTCCTTCAAGCGCTCCATGGTGCTCAAGCTGACCCTGCGCTGCCTCGTGCGCATGGGCTACCAGTGCACCTTCGGCGTGCTTTTGGGGTGAAAAACCCCTTTTCTGGCACCCAAGGACAAGTTGGTCGTGTTGTTCCTTGGGGATGTTCCCAAAGAAATTCTCAATTCCCAGTTGGTTCTCCAAAGGAGGAGTTGACTCCGTGGGTGGCTTTGAGGCCGTTCTCAGCTCTGTGGGGGCTCAGCAAGGATGGGGACTCTCCAGTTCCCTCAGGAATTGTCCCCTCCATAGTCCCAGTTGGCTCCTTGGGTGGCTGTGGGGCATCCCCAGCCCTGTGAGGGCCACCACAGACCTTCAGGAATTGTCCCCTCCATAGTCCCAGTTGGCTCCTTGGGTGGCTGTGGGGCATCCCCAGCCCTGTGAGGGCCACCACAGACCTTCAGGAATTGTCCCCTCCATAGTCCCAGTTGGCTCCTTGGGTGGCTCTGAGGCATCCCCAGCCCTGTGAGGGCTCAGCAGGACGGGGCCACCACAGTCCCTTAGGGATTGTCCCCTCCATAGTCCCAGTGGGAACCTTGGGTGGCTCTGGGGACATCCTCAGCCCCATGAGGCTCCAGTTCCTCCAAGACCTGTCCCCTCCAAAGTCCCAGTTGGCTCCTTGGGTGGCTGTGGGGCATCCCCAGCCCTGTGAGGGCCACCACAGACCTTCAGGAATTGTCCCCTCCAAAGTCCCAGTTGGCTCCTTGGGTGGCTCTGGGGACATCCCCAGCTCCGTGAGGTCTCAGCAGGATGGGGCCACCACAGTCCCTTAGGAATTGTCGCCTTCATAGTCCCAGTTGGCTCCTTGAGTGGCTCTGGGGCATCCCCAGCCCCGTGAGGGCCACCACAGACCTTCAGGAATTGTCCCCTCCATAGTCCCAGTTGGCTCCTTGGGTGGCTCTGGGG
>NW_008238449.1:32017-33264 GCF_000691975.1 Corvus brachyrhynchos | reverse complement strand
GATGTTCCCGGAGCCCCTGCACGTCTTCGCCCCCCGCGCCTGCCAGCTCAGCGTCGTGGTGGACGACAAGAAGTTCGTCAGCAACATCACCCGGTGAGGGCCCGGGAATTCCGAGTCGGGAATTCGGCGCTGGGAATTCCATGTTGGGATATTCAGCGTTGGGAATTGGGAGCCAGGAATTCCACACCAGGAATTCGGTGTCGGGAATTCCACACCAGGAATTCGGCATTGGGAATTCCATGTCGGGAGCTCCACGTTGGGAACTGGGAGCCAGGAATTCCACACTGGGAATTCAGCACTGGGAATTCCATGTCGGGAATTCCGTGTTGGGAATTCTGGACCGAGAATTTGATGTCGGGAATTCCATGTTGGGAATCCCATGTTGGGAATTTGGGGCCGGGAATTCAATATTGGGAATTCCATGTCGGGGATTCCATGTTGGGAATTCGGCACTGGGAATTCAGCACTGGGAATTCCACGTCGGGAATTCCGTGTTGGGAATTCGGGGCCAGGAATTCAATGTTGGGAATTCAGTGTCGGGAATTCGATGTTGGGAATTCCATGTTGGGAATTCAGCACTGGGAATTCCATGTCAGGGATTCGATGTCGGGAATTCGATATTGGGAATTCCGTGTTGGGAATTCAGCACTGGGAATTCCATGTCAGGGATTCCATGTCGGGAATTCGATGTTGGGAATTCCGTGTTGGGAATTCCATGTTGGGAATTCAGCACTGGGAATTCAATGTCAGGAATTCGGCGCCGGGAATTCCGGCCGCTCACGGCCCCTGTCTGCTCCCAGGACGTACTCGGGGCCGTTCCGCACCATCACGGTGCGGGACACGATGTCGGACCTGCCGGAGATCCGCAACGGCGCCTCGGCGCTGGAGATCTCCTACAACGGCGAGCCCCAGTCGTGGTTCCAGCGGCAGATCCGCGGCTCCCAGTACCAGCCCATCCTCAGGGATCACATCTGCAAGGTGCGGCAGGGGGAGCCCCCGGATCCCGCCGGGATCGCGCCGAGGGAGCGGCCCCGGGGCTTCCCCGGGTGGCTGTGCCCGGAATCGGGATGGTGGCTGGGAATGGTGGAGGTGGTGGGAATGGTGGGGATATTGGGAATGGTGGAGGTGGTGGGAATGGTGGGGATATTGGGAATGGTGGGGATATTGGGAATGGTGGAGGTGGTGGGAATGGTGGGGATTTTGGGAATGGTGGGGGGTTTGGGGATGGGGGGGGGGGGGGGGGGGGG
>NW_008238449.1:30328-30620 GCF_000691975.1 Corvus brachyrhynchos | reverse complement strand
ACCACGTCCCCGGGCGGGGTTGGGCGTTGCCCTTTCCCGAAATTCCGAGGGTGGTTTTGTGTGCGTTCCCAGGGAAGCCGTGCGACCCGGCCGACCGGCAGTTCAACACCCTGATCCCGTGGTGCCTCCCGCACACCGGCAACCGGCACAACCACTGGGCCGGGCTCTACGGGCGCCTGGAGTGGGACGGCTTCTTCAGCACCACCGTCACCAACCCCGAGCCCATGGGCAAGCAGGTGGGGCAAGGAACCGTGGTCATGGCGGGGGGGTGGGGGGGGGGTGGGGGGGGCGC
>NW_008238449.1:27786-28267 GCF_000691975.1 Corvus brachyrhynchos | reverse complement strand
CGCGCCCGGTGCCCGTTCTCCCTGTGTCCCTGCGCCCATTGTCCCAGTGCCCATTGTCCTGGTGCCCGTTGTCCCTTCGTCCCGGTGCCCGTTGTCCCTTTGTCCCTGTGCCCATTGTCTCAGTGCCCATTGTCCTGGTGCCCATTGTCCCTTTGTCCCGGTGCCCATTGTCCCATGCCCATTATCTCGTTGTCCCATTGTCCCACGTTGTCCCACTGTCCCATGCCCATTGTCCTCATTCCCGTTGGCCCCTTGTCCCTGTGCCTGTTGTCCCTTTGTCCCGGTGCCCATTGTCCCAATGTCCCAGTGCCCATTGTCCCTTTGTCCCACATTGTCCCTTTTTGTCCCCCCTTGTCCCTCTGTCCCCCGTTGTCCCTTTGTCCCGGTGCCCATTGTCCCTTTGTCCCACATTGTCCCTCTGTCCCCCGTTGTCCCTTTTTATCCCACATTCTCCCGTTGTCCCTGTGCCCATTGTCCCTCT
>NW_008238449.1:24749-25342 GCF_000691975.1 Corvus brachyrhynchos | reverse complement strand
GCTCCCCGAGAGTGGCACAGGGACCCTGAGGGTGACACAGGGACAGGAGAGAACCCTGAGGGTGGCACAGGGACAGGAGGGGACCCTGAGGGTGAGGAGGGGACCCTGAGGGTGGCACAGGGACCCTGAGGGTGACACAGGGACAGGAGGGGACCCTGAGGGTGGCACAGGGGCACCTGAGGCTGTTTTGTCCCGGCAGTTCCAAGCCCAGCTGGGCCGACCAGGTGGAGGAGGAGGGAGGAGAAGATGGTGAGTGGCACCTGTGGCACCCATGACACCTGCCTGAGGTGGCACCTGTGGCATCTGCCCGAGGTGGCACCCGAGTTCTTTGGGACAAGGAACCATTCCAGGGGCTGGGGAAGGGTGGGATGGCTCCCCCAGGTGAGGGGCACCTGTGCCCAGGGGAGGGGGTGGTTGGGTGGTACCTGAGCCCAGGGGAGGGGCACTGGTGCCCAGGTGAGGGGTACCTGAGCCCAGGTGATGCCCCCCGTGCCCAGACAAGGTGATCACCAGCGAGCTGCTCAAGGACCTGCCCCTGCCCGGGGTCCTGGGCGGCCCCTCCAGCGCCGAGGCCGAGCTGCTCCAGGGAGGGG
>NW_008238449.1:22366-23311 GCF_000691975.1 Corvus brachyrhynchos | reverse complement strand
CACCTGGGGTCCACCCGGGGCACACCTGGGCACACCTGGGGCACACCTGGGGCACACCTGGGGCACACCTGGGGGCACACCTGGGGCACACCTGGGCTCACCTGTGCCTGTCCCCAGGGCCCCTCCCGTCCCCCAAGGAGGTCGTCAATGGCAACATCAAAACCATCACCGAGTACCGCGAGGAGGAGGACGGGCGCAAGGTCAAGGTGAGGGGCACGGCGGGCACAGGTGGGCACCCCTGGGCTTCCAGTTCGGGAGCTTCGGGGCTCAGGTGCTTCAAGAAGCCTCAAATTTGGCACCTGAGCCCCAAATTCGGCACCTCCGAACCCCAGATTTGGTTTCTTTGGGGTTCAGGTGCTTCAAGAAGCCTCAAATTTGGCACTTGAGGCCCAAATACGGCACCTCTGAACCCCAAGTTTGGCTTTTTTGGGGCTCAGGTGATCCAGGGAACTCGAATTTGGCACCTGAGCCCCAAATTTGGCACCTCTGAGCCCCAAATTTGGGGTTTTTTGGGGCTCAGGTGTTCCAGGAACCCCCAAATTCGGCCCCTCTGAACCCCAGATTTGGCTTTTTTGGGGCTCAGGTGTTCAGGTTACTTGAATTTGGCATCTCTGAGCCCCAAATTTGACACCTGAGCCCCAAATTTGGCTTTTTTTGGGGCTCAGGTGCTTCAAGAAGCCTCAAATTTGGCACCTGAACCCCAAATTTGGCACTTCTGAATCCCGAGTTTGGCTTTCTTGGGGCTCAGGTGCTCCAGGAACCCCCAAATTTGGGGATTTTGGGATCAGGTGTTGCAAGAATTCCCAAATTTGGATCCTTTGCACCCCGAATTTGGGGGTTTTGGGGATCGATGCTGCAAGAATTCCCAAATTTGGGGCCTTTGCACCCCGAATTTGGGGGTTTTTGGGGCTCAGGTGCTGCAGGAACCCCGAATTTGGGGATTTT
>NW_008238449.1:18121-21533 GCF_000691975.1 Corvus brachyrhynchos | reverse complement strand
TTTTGGGGGGCTCAGGTGCTGCAGGAACCCCGAATTTGGGGATTTTGGGGGGCTCAGGTGCTGCAGGAACCCCGAATTTGGGGATTTTGGGGGGCTCAGGTGCTGCCGGAACCCCGAATTTGGGGTTTTCGGGTCGGCCCCGCCCCAATCCCGCTTTCCCGTCCCCAGATCATCCGAACGTTCCGCATCGAGACCCGGAAAGCCTCGAAGGCCGTGGCCCGGCGCAAGGTCAGGGGCGGGGAGTGATTGATCGCCGTGGGAAAAGGGATTGATTGATCGATTGATTGATTCCTGTGGGAATGGGAAAAGGGATTGATTGATCACTGTGGGAAAAGGGATTGATTGATTGATCGATTGATTGATTGATTCCTGTGGGAATGGGAAAGGGGATTGATTGATCACCATGGGAAAAGGGATTGATTGATTGATTGATTGATTGGTTCCTATGGGAATGGGAAAGGGGATTTATTAACCACCGTGGGAAAAGGGATTGATTGATCACCGTGGGAAAAGGGATTGATGGATTGATTGATTGATTCTTGTGGGAATGGGAAAGGGGATTTATTGATCACCGTGGGAAAAGGGATTGATTGATCGATGGATTGATTGGTTCCTATGGGAATGGGAAAAGGGATTAATTGATTGATTGATTCTTGTGGGAATGGGAAAAGGGATTGATTGATTGATTGATTGATTGATTCTTGTGGGAATGGGAGAAGGGATTGATTGATTGATTGATTCCTATGGGAATGGGAAAAGGGAGTGATTGATCACCGTGGGAAAAGGGATTGATGGATTGATTGATTGATTGATTCTTGTGGGAATGGGAAAAGGGATTGATTGATTGATTGATAGATTGAATGATTCCTGTGGGAATGAGAAAAGGGAGTGATTGATCACCATGGGAAACGGGATTGATTGATTGATTGATTCCTATGAGAATGGGAAAAGGGATTGATTGATCACTGTGGGAAAAGGGATTGATTGATTGATTGATCCTCATGGGAAAAGGGATTGATTGATTGATTGATTGAATGATGCCTGTGCGAATGGGAAAAGGGATTGATTGATCCCCGTGGGAGAAGGGATTGATTGATCCCCCTGGGAATGGGGAGTGTTTTCCTTGGGAACAGGGGATTCCCTCCGGAGCAGGGTGAGGGATTCTCTCAGGCCTGGGAGCAGGGAACGGGAATTCCCCCCCAGCCCCAATTCCGGGGATTTTCAGGCTCCTTTTCCCCCATTCCCTCCCCCCAGAACTGGAAGAAGTTCGGGAATTCGGAGTTCGACGCCCCCGGGCCCAACGTGGCCACGACGACCGTGAGCGACGACGTCTTCATGACCTTCATCACCAGCAAGGAGGTGCGGGGAGAGGGCGGGGACGGGAACGGGGACGGGGACAGGGACAGGGCAGGGACAGGGGGGACAGAGAGGGACAGAGAGGGACAGGGCACGGACAGGGACAGCAGGGACAGAGAGGGACAGGGCAGGGACGGGGGACAGGGACAGGGCAGGGACAGGGGGGACAGAGAGGGACAGAGAGGGACAGGGCACGGACAGGGACAGCAGGGACAGAGAGGGACAGGGCAGGGACGGGGGACAGGGACAGGGCAGGGACAGCGGGGACAGAGAGGGACAGGGAGGGACAGGGCACGGACAGGGACAGCAGGGACAGAGAGGGACAGGGCAGGGACGGGGGACAGGGACAGGGCAGGGACAGGGGGGACAGAGAGGGACAGAGAGGGACAGGGCACGGACAGGGACAGCAGGGACAGAGAGGGACAGGGCAGGGACGGGGGACAGGGACAGGGCAGGGACAGCGGGGACAGAGAGGGACAGGGAGGGACAGGGCACGGACAGGGACAGCAGGGACAGAGAGGGACAGGGCAGGGACGGGGGACAGGGACAGGGCAGGGACAGGGGGGACAGAGAGGGACAGAGAGGGACAGGGCACGGACAGGGACAGCAGGGACAGAGAGGGACAGGGCAGGGACGGGGGACAGGGACAGGGCAGGGACAGCGGGGACAGAGAGGGACAGGGAGGGACAGGGCTGTCGGGGGGGGATTGGGATCTCCGGGATCGGTGGGATCCCGATCCCGTATAAATCCCGGGAAGGGACGGCACGGGACGGGGACAGGGACGGGGACAGGGACGGGGACGGGGACGGGGACGGGGACGGGGATGGGGACAGGGATGGGGATGGGGATGGAGACAGGGCTGGGGACAGGGCAGGGGTCAGGGCGGGGGACAGGTGTGCCCAAGTGTGCCCAGGTGTCCCTAGGTGTGCCCCAGGTGTGATCCAGGTGCACCCAGGTATCTCCAGGTATCCCCAGGTGTCCCCAGGTGTGCCCAGGGGTCTGTGAGGGTGTCCAGGTATGCCCAGGTGTGCCCCAGGTGCCCCCAGGTGTGACCCCGGTGTCCCTGCAGGACCTCAACTGCCAGGAGGAGGAGGACCCCATGAACAAGCTCAAGGGCCAGAAGATCGTGTCCTGCCGCATCTGCAAGGGCGACCACTGGACCACGCGCTGCCCCTACAAGGACACGCTGGGCCCCATGCAGAAGGAGCTGGCCGAGCAGCTGGGGCTGTCCACAGGGGAAAAGGAGAAGATTCCCGGGGGTAGGAGCCCCAAATCCTGCTTTTTTTGGGAGTTTTTCCCACCTTTTCCCCCATTTCCGTGTGGGCTCCCAGAGGTTGGCGACGTTCGGGGTCGCTGTGGTGGCCCCAGGGTGGCTGTGGTGGAGCTGCCGAGCACCTGGGGCCGTCCACGGGGGGAAAAGGAGAAGATTCCCAGAGGTAGGAGCCCCAAATCCCGCTTTTTTGGGGGGAATTCCCCCCGTTTCTCACGCTCTGCCCCCCTGTCCCCGCAGAGCCGGAGCCGGTGGCCGCCCAGGTGAGCAAGACGGGCAAGTACGTCCCGCCCAGCCTGAGGGACGGGGCCAGCCGGCGCGGGGAGTCCATGCAGCCCAACCGCCGCGGTGAGGGCACACCTGGGCACACCTGGGGGATTTGGGGACACATCTGGGGGGGCTTGGGGACACCTGGGGACAGCTGGGACACACCTGGGGGGGTTTGGGGACACCTGGGGGGGGAAAACCACACCTGGGGACACCGGGGGGGGCTCTGGGGACATCTCTGGGCTGCTTTTGGGGACACCTGGGCTCCTCTTGGGCTCCTTTTGGGTTCTTTTGGGTGTCCCTGGGGCTCCCCTCGGGCTCCTTTGGGTGTCCCCGGTGGGTGCTGACCGTCCGGCCTGTCCTTGGGGCTCCCATGGGTGTCCCCGGTGGGTGCTGACCGTCCGGCCTGTCCTTGGGGCTCCCATGGGTGTCCCCGGTGGGTGCTGACCGTCCGGCCTGTCCCTGGGGCTCCCATGGGTGTCCCCGGGGGGCCCCCGGGGGGTGCCGGCCGGCCGGCCC
>NW_008238449.1:15334-17254 GCF_000691975.1 Corvus brachyrhynchos | reverse complement strand
CATCCGCGTCACCAACCTGTCTGAGGACACGCGCGAGACCGACCTGCAGGAGCTCTTCCGGCCCTTCGGCTCCATCTCCCGCATTTACTTGGCCAAGGACAAGACCACCGGCCAGTCCAAGGTGCCTTTGGCGACCTCGGCGGTGCCGCTGGCCCTCCTTTTTTCCCGTTTCCCGGCTTTTTATCCCCGTTTTGTTCCCTCCCCTCCCCTCAGGGTTTCGCCTTCATCAGCTTCCACCGGCGCGAGGATGCGGCCAGGGCCATCGCGGGAGTGTCCGGCTTTGGCTACGACCACCTCATCCTCAACGTGGAGTGGGCCAAGTACGGGCCACTGGCCTTGGCTGGGGGGCCACTGGCCTTGTTTGGGGGGCCACTGGCACCTTGGGGGGGTCATTGGGGGTCACTGGCACCTCTGGGGCCATCGCGGGAGTGTCCGGCTTCAGCTACGACCACCTCATCCTCAACGTGGAGTGGGCCAAGTACGGGCCACTGGCACATCTGGGAGGCCACTGGCACCTCTGGGGGGCCACTGGCCTTGTTTGGGGGGCTACTGGCACCTTAGGGGGGTCATTGTCACCTCTGGGGGGCCACTGGCCTTGTTTGGGGGGCTACTGGCACCTTGGGGGGGTCATGGTCACCTCTGGGGTGTCACTGTCACCTTTTGGGGTGGACCCAGGGGGTCCCTGATCCTGTTTTGGGAGGCCACTGTCACTTCTGGGGGGGTCATCGTCACCTCTGAGGGGCCACTGGCACCTTGGGGGGGGCCACTGTCCCTGTTTCGGGGTCCCTGGCACCTTTTGGGGTGTCCTTGTCACCTCTGGGGTGTCCCTGGCCCTGTTTGGGGGTGTCCTTGTCACCTTTTGGGGTGCCACTGTCACCTCTGCGGTGGACCCTGGGGGTCCCTGGCCCTGTTTGGGGTGTCCCTGTCACCTTTGGGGTGTCCCTGGCCCTCTTTTGGGGTGACTTTGTCACCTTTTGGGGTGTCCCTGACCCTGTTTGGGGGTGTCCTTGTCACCTTTTGGGGTGCCACTGTCACCTCTGGGGTGACTTTGTCACCTTAGGGGGGTCCCTGACCCTGTTTGGGGGTGGCTTTGTCACCTTTTGGGGTGTCCCTGACCCTGTTTGGGGGTGGCTTTGTCACCTTTTGGGGTGTCCTTGTCACCTTTCCTGACGCCCTTCTCCTTTCCCCCACAGACCCTCCACCAACTGAGCCGCTCCCAGTTTGCTCCAGCTGGATCCCAGTGGATCCCAGTTTGTTCCAGTTGGCTCCCAGTTCAATAAAGCCCCAGGTTCTGGTCACCGCCCCCCCCCGTCCCTGTCCCGGCTTTTGGGCTCATCCTGAAGTTTCCAGCTGGGAAAAAACCGGGAATTCTGGTGGAAAAGGGGAAATTCCTGGTCAAAAAAAAAAAAAAAAAGGGGATTTTGGGGGCTGGAAAAACGGGAATTTCTGCTGAGAAAAAACTGGGATTTGTAGTTGGAAACTGGGAAATTCCTGGTAAGGAAAAAAAGGTGATTTGGGGTAGAAAAAGTGGGATTTCTGTTGGAAGAATGGGAATTTTGGTGGAAAAAAGGGAAATTTCTGGCAAAAAAAAAGGGGGGGCGGGAGGGAGAATTTCTTTTGGGAAATGGCAGAAAATGCGGATTTTTGGTGGGGAAAAGGGGATTTGGGGCGAGAAAAGAGGGGTTTGGGGTAAAGAAATGAGATTTTTCTCTGGAAAAAGGAGATTTTGTGTAGGAAAGAAAGGATTTAGGGTGGGAAAAGCGGGATTTCTGCAGGAAAAAGGAGGTTTGGGGAGAAAAAGAGGGATTTTGGGGTGGGGAAAGAGGGGTTTTTCCTGGAAAAAGGAACCACACGAGGCCCTGGGGGTGGAGCCGCCTTTAATCCGATCTTCCCGGGTGGGGGAGGGGCGGCAAGTCCCGG
>NW_008238449.1:13818-15284 GCF_000691975.1 Corvus brachyrhynchos | reverse complement strand
CCCGCAAATTCCACCCCGACCCCAAATTCCAGCCCCGGGAGCTCCTGGAAGCTGCTCCAGTTCCCACCGGGCATTTTGGGGATTTTTTCCCCCATTTTAGGGGTTTTTCCCTCATTTTTAGGGTGTTTTTTCCCCGTTTTTTGGGGTTGTCTCACGTGGGGTTTGGGGGGGTGGTTTGGGGATCCCAAAATTCCTTCAGGACACCCCAGACCTTCCCCTGGGGACCCCAAATTCCTCCTGGGGGATCCCAAAATTCCTTCAGGACACCCCAGACCTTCCCCTGGGGACCCCAAATTCCTCCTGGGGGATCCCAAAATTCCTTCAGGACACCCCAGACCTTCCCCTGGGGACCCCAAATTCCTCCTGGGGGATCCCAAATTCAGCTTGGGGATCCCAAAATCCATCCCAGAGACCCCAATTCCCGATCCCGGCCGGACTGGGGGAGTCCCAAATTCCCCTCCCCCCCCTCAGTTTTTCCCTTTCCGGGCCCGTCCCGGCCGATGGAAATTTGGGGTTTTCCTGAGGGTCAGGAGCTTCCCACGGCCCCTCCTCGGCTTCGGGGCCGATTTGGGGTTTTTAGGATGTCCTGGGTGGGATTTTGGGGTTCCCCGTTGGGATTTGGGGTTTTTAGGACGTCCTGGGTGGGATTTTGGGGTGCCAGGATGGGATTTTGGGGTGCCAGGGTGGGATTTGGGGGTTCCCCGTTGGGATTTGGGGTTTTTAGGACGTCCTGGGTGGGATTTTGGGGTGCCAGGATGGGATTTTGGGGTGCCAGGGTGGGATTTGGGGGTTCCCCGTTGGGATTTGGGGGTCCCAGGTTTCCTGGGGTGGGATTTGGGGGTCCCAGGGTGGGATTTGGGGGTGTCCAGGGCCCCCTCCCGGCTCTGCCTCCGTCGTTTCCGGGCTCGGGGAGCGCCCGAGGGGCTTCGCTTCCTCTTGGAGCGGCTTGGGAACAGATCTGGGGGGAAAAACGGGAATTCAGAGGGGAAAAAATGGGAATTGGGAGGAAAAAAAGGGGGATTTGGGGTGCCAGGATGGGCCCGGAAGTGTCAGAGCGTTTACTTTGATCCGAAATCACGGGAATTCACGGAATTCTGCGTCATCAGCCACTTCCAAAGGGGGGGGGAAGGGGGGATCAGGCCCAGCCCTCCCCAAAATCACCTGGGGAACCCCAAAATCACCTGGAAACCCCCAAAACCCACCTGGGAAACCCCAAATTCATCTTTATCCTCCCCCAAATTCACCTGGACACCCCCAAACTCACCTTTGTACCCCCCCAAAATCACCTGGAAACCTCCAAAATTCACCTTTATCTGCCCCAAAATCACCTGGGACTCCCCAAACCCCACCTGAAAACCCCAAACTCACCTGGAACTCCCCCAAAATCACTTGGACCCCCCCCAAAATCACCCGGGTCCCCCCAAACTCACCCTTATCCCCCCCAAAACTCACCTGGAACTCCCCCT
>NW_008238449.1:13377-13699 GCF_000691975.1 Corvus brachyrhynchos | reverse complement strand
AACCCACCTGGACACCCCAAACTCACCCTTATCCCCCCCAAATCACCTGGATCCCCCTAAACCCACCTTTGTCCCCCCCAAAATCACCTGGATCGCCCAAAATTCACCTTCATCCGCCCCAAAACCACCTGAGACTCCCCAAACCTCACCTGAAAACCCCAAATTCACCTTTATTCCCCCCAAACTCACCTTTATCCCCCCTAAACTCACTTTTATCCCCCCCAAACTCACCTGGATCCCCCCTAAAAACCCCAAATTCACCTTTATTCCTCCCAAAGTCACCTGGAGCCCCCCTGGAGCCCCCCCAGCCGTCACCTGCGTC
>NW_008238449.1:11478-11871 GCF_000691975.1 Corvus brachyrhynchos | reverse complement strand
CTGCGATACCCTTACACACACCTGGGCACACCTGGGATACACTTGGGATACACCTGGGCACACCTGGGATACACCTGGGCACACCTGGGATACCCTCACACACACCTGGGCACAGCTGGGCACACCTGGACAGGTGAGACCCCTCCCTCATGTGTCACCCAGGTGTGTCCCCCCCATCCCAGGTGTGTCCCCTCCCTCCCAGGTGTGTCCCCCTCTATCCCAGGTGTGTCCCTCTCCCATCCCAGGTGTGTCCCCTCCCTCCCAGGTGTGTCCCCCTCTATCCCAGGTGTGTCCCCTCTATCCCAGGTGTGTCCCCTCTCCCATCCCAGGTGTGTCCCCTCCCTCCCAGGTGTGTCCCCTCTCTATCCCAGGTGTGTCCCCTCTATCCCAGGT
>NW_008238449.1:7528-8333 GCF_000691975.1 Corvus brachyrhynchos | reverse complement strand
AGGTGTCCCCAGGGTGTCCCCGAGGTGTCCCCGAGGTGTCCCCAGGGTGTCCCCAATGTCCCCCGATGTCCCTGAGGTGTTCCCGAGGTCCCCGTGATGTCCCCAAGCTGTCCCTGATGTCCCCGAGGTGTCCCCAAAGTGTCCCCGATGTCCCCAAGGTCCCCCCGATGTCTCCAAGGTGCCCCCATTGTCTCCAGTGTCCCCAGAGTGTCCCTGAGGTGTCCCCAAGGCATCCCCAATGTCCCTGAGGTGTCCCCAATGTCCCCCCGATGTTCCCAAGCTGTCCCAGATGTGTCCCCGATGTCCCTGAGGTGTCCCCAATGTCCCCAAACTGTCCCCGAGGTGTCCCCAACGTCCCCAAAGTGTCCCCAAGCTGTCCCTGACATGTCCCCGATGTCCCCCACTATCCCAGACGTGTCCCCGAGGTGTCCCTGATGTCCCCAATGTCCCCGAGGTGTCCCCCCAAGGTCCCCCTGTGATGTCCCCACCCCGTGAGCAGCTCACTGATGTCTCCAAGGTCCCCAAGGTGTCCCCAAGGTCCCTGAGGTGTCCCCACCCCGTGAGCAGCTCGCTGACATCCCCAATGTCCCCCCGAGGTGTCCCCAAGGCGTCCCTGATGTCCCCAAGGTCCCCCCAAGGTCTCTGTGATGTCCTCACCCCGTGAGCAGCTCGCTGATGTCCCCAAGGTGTCCCCAAGGTGTCTCTGATGTCCCCAAGGTCCCCCCGATGTCCCCCCAAGGTCCCCCCGATGTCCTCACCCCGTGAGCAGCTCGCTGACGTCCCCACGGCGTCCCCAAGGGCCCCC
>NW_008238449.1:5390-6733 GCF_000691975.1 Corvus brachyrhynchos | reverse complement strand
TGATGTCCCCAACTTGTCCCTGAGGTGTCCCCAAGGGCCCCCCGAGGTGTCCCCACCCTGTGAGCAGCTCGCTGACGTCCCCAAGGTGTCCCCAAGGTGTCCCCAAGGTGTCCCTGACGTCCCCAAGGTGTCCCTGAGGTGTCCCCACCCCGTGAGCAGCTCGCTGACGTCCCCAGGGTGTCCCCAAGGTGTCCCTGATGTCCCCACGGTCCCCCCAAGGTCCTCACCCCGTGAGCAGCTCGCTGACGTCATCCGCCCGGCTCAGGTCGGGGAATTTCTCCTGGAGAAGCTTCCGGAGGCCGCGGCTGAGCCCCACGGGAACGACCTTGATGCTGCTGGGATTGGGGCAAAACCACAGGAATTTGGGAAAAACGGGAACGTGCGAACGGGGAAGGAGCCTGACACTGCTGGGACTGGGGGAAAATCGTGGGAATTTGGGAAAAAAATGGGAAAAGCACGGAGAAACGGGAATGGGAACGGCACTGGCAGTGCTGGGATTGGGGGAAAACCACGGGAATTTGGGAAAAAGGTGGAAGGATTGGAGAAAAACGGGAATGGGGAATGGGAAGGACACTCACGGTGCTGGGATTGGGAATGGGAACCCTGCAAAGAACAGGAAAGGAACGGGAATGGGGGAAAAAAAGGGAAAAGGGGGAAAAAAGAGAAAAGGGGGGAAATCACCCCGTGAGCAGCAAAAAAGGGAAAAGGGGGAAAAAAGGGAAAAGGGGGAAAAAAAGAGGGAATGGGGAAGCGGGACAGAAAAACAGGGAAATTGGGAGGGGAATTTGGGGGATTTGGGAGGGGAATTTGGGAGAAGAATTTGGGGAATTTCAGAGGAGAATTTGGGGAATGTGGGATGGGAATTTGGGGGATTTGGGAGAGGAATTTGGGAATTTGGGAATCTGGGATGGGAATTTGGGGGATTGGGGCCAGGTTTGGGGAATCTGGGGAGGCTGGGATGGGGAGTGGGGGATTTGAGATGGGAATTGGGGGATTTGGGATGGGAATTGAGGGATTGGGGCTGGGTTTGGGGAATCTGGGATGGGAATTGGGGGATTTGGGATGGGAATTGGGGGATTTGGGATGGGAATTGGGGGATTTGGGATGGGAATTGAGGGATTGGGGCTGGGTTTGGGGAATCTGGGATGGGAATTTGGGGGATTTGGGAGGGGAATTGGGGATTGGGGCCGGGTTTGGGATCCCACACTCACTAATGGCGGAATTCCAGGAGCTGGGAGTCGGCGTCGTAGGAGACGAGGACGCAGCGACGGATGGAGTTGAGATTGACCTGGAGAGGGAAAGAACGGGGAAAATGGGAGAAAGGGAAATGGGGGAGAGGAAAA
>NW_008238449.1:0-3689 GCF_000691975.1 Corvus brachyrhynchos | reverse complement strand
TTCCCGCTCACCCTGTGCACGTTGAGGGCCGGGAACATTCCCTGGAACATCCCGGCCGTGAGCTTCACGTGGATCTGGGGCGTCCCGAAATTCCCGAGCACCAGGAGCGGGGGGTGCCGGAACTGCTGCTCGTGCATCAGGTGCCCACCCCAGAATCCCAAAAAAACCACCCCAGAACCCCAAAAAACCCCAATCCCAAAAAAACCCCATCCCAAAAAACCCCCACGTCCCGCACCAGGGAGTACTGGGGGGGTGGGAAATGGGATGGGAGCCGGGGAAAACAGGGATGGGAGCCTGGGAAATCCCAAAAAATCCACCCCAGAATCCCAAAAAAACCACCCCAGAACCCCAAAAAACCCCAATCCCAAAAAAACCCCATCCCAAAAAACCCCCACGTCCCGCACCAGGGAGTACTGGGGGGGTGGGAAATGGGATGGGAGCCTGGGAAAATCCCAAAAAAATCCACCCCAGAATCCCAAAAAACCCCAGAATCCCAAAAAACCCCATCCCAAAAAACCCAGCACGTCCCACACCAGGGAGTGCTGGGGTGGGGGGAAACATGGGAATGGGAGCTGGGAAAAGCCTGGAATTCCCACTGGAATCCCCAAAAAAACCACCCCAGAATCCCCAAAAAACCCCAATCCCAAAAAACCCCATCCCAAAAAAACCCAATCCCAAAAAAAACCCCCAGGTTCTGGATCATGGATTGCTGGGAATGGGGAAAAACCAGGATGGGATCCCAAAGAATCCCAGAATTCCCACTGGAATCCCAAAAAATCCACCCTGGAATCTCCAAAAAAACCCCAAGAATTCCTTAAAAACCCTCAGGGATCCCAAAAAAAACCCCCCCAAACCCTCCCAGCCTTCCCAAAATCCCAAATCCCCCCAAAGTGCCCCAAATCCCCCAAATTCCCACCTGCAGCACTTTGAAGGTCAGGGTGGGACCCCCCGGCAGGCGGAAAATTTTCTGGGAAAAGAGGAAAAGCTTCAGAGGCGGGAAAATCCTGGAAAAGTCCCGGGAAATCCCGGGGAAATCCCAGAAAAAATCCTGGGAAAATCCCAGGGAAAATCCCAGGAAAATCTTGGGAAAATCCTGAGAAAATTCGAGGAAAATCCCAGGAAAAAATCCTGGAAAAGTCCTGGGAAAATCCTGGGAAAATCCCGGGAAAACCCTGGGAAAATCCCAGAAAAATCCCAGGAAAAATCCCAGAAAAATATCCCAGGAAAAATCCTGGGAAAGTCCCGGAAAAATCCTGGGAAAAATCCCAGGAAAAGATCCCAGGAAAATCTCGGGAAAATATCAGAAAAAATACTGGGAAAATCCCGGGAAAATCCTGGAAAAAATCCCAGAAAAATCCTGGAAATATCCCAGAAAAATCTGAGAAAAAGCCAAGAAAAATCCCAGAAAAATCCTGGAAAAATCCCAGAAAAAAATCCTGGAAAAATCCTGGAAAAAAATCCTGGAAAATCCCAGGAAAAATCCTGGGAAAATCCTGGGAAAAATCCCGGGAAAATCACAGAAAAAAACCAGGAAAAATCCTAGAAAAATCCTGGAAAAAATCCTGGAAAATCCCAGGAAAAACCCCAGAAAAATCCTGGAAAAAATCCCAGGAAAAATCCCAGGAAAAATCACAGAAAAAAATCCAGGAAAAATCCTGGAAAAAATTCCGGAAAAATCCTGGAAAAAAACCCAGGAAAAATCCCAGAGAAATCCCAGAAAAAATCCTGGAAAAATCCAGGAAAAAATCCCAGAAAAACCCCAGGAAATGCCGGGAATCCAATTCCCAAATTCTCAAATAATTCCCAGCTCTTCCCTCCCCTTTTTTCCCTGTCTGGGAGGGGCCGGGAGCCCGAGAATTTGGGAACTCCAGCCCCTCCCGGGGACCCCCAATTCCCGAATTCCCAGATTCCCGAGCATTCCCTGGAAATCCCGGCCCAGACTGGCCTCGGACTCACGAGGTTGATCCCGGTCTGGGATTTGCTGAGCACCAGGAATTGGGAGACTCCCAAAGGCCCGGCCACGGCCACCAGGTCCCGCAGGGAATTGCTCCGGCGCACCTGGAAAATACCCGGAATTCCTGAGGGAAAAAACCCGGGATGCCTGAGGGAAAAACCCGGGATGCCTGAGGGAAAACCTGGGATTCCTGAGGGAAAACACCCCGAAATTCCTGAGAGGAAAAAAGCCAGAATTCCTGAGGGAAAAAACCCGGGATGCCTGAGGGAAAACACCGGAATTCCTGAGGGAAAAACCCGGGATTCCTGAGGGAAAAACCAGGAGTGCCTGAGGGAAAAACCCCGGAATTCCTGAGGGGAAAAACTCAGAATGCCTGAGGGAAAACACCAGAATTCCTGAGGAAAAAACTGGGATTCCTGAGGGAAAAAAAACGAGGATTCCTGAGGGAAAAAAACCCCAAAATTCCTGAGGGAAAAAACCCCAAAATTCCTGAGGGGAAACACCCGGGGTGCCTGAGGGGAAAAACACGGAATTCCTGAGGGAAAACCTGGGATTCCTGAGGGAAAAACCCCCGAATCTCCTGAGGGAAAACACCCGCAGTGCTTGAGGGGAAAAACCCGGATTCCTGAGGGAAAAAACCCCGAAATTCCTGAGGGGAAAAAAGCCAGAATTCCTGAGGGAAAAAAGCCCAGAATTCCTGAGGGAAAAAGCCCGGAATTCCTGAGGGAAAAAGCCCCAGAATTCCTGAGGGAAAAAACCCCGGAATTCCTGGACAAACCCGGGATTCCTGAGGGAAAAAATCCCGGAATTCCTGAGGGAAAACCTGGGATTCCTGAGGGAAAACACCGGAATTCCTGAGGGGAAAAAAACGGGGATTCCTGAGGGAAAAAAAACGGGGATTCCTGAGGGAAAAAAACCCCAAAATTCCTGAGGGAAAAAACCCCAAAATTCCTGAGGGAAAACACCCGGGGTGCCTGAGGGAAAAAGCCCCGAATCTCCTGAGGGGAAACACCCGCAGTGCCTGAAGGGAAAAACCCGGATTCCTGAGGGAAAAAACCCGGAATTCCTGAGGGGAAAACCTGGAGTGCCTGAGGGAAAACAGCTGGAATTCCTGAGGGAAAACACCCGGAGTGCCTGAGGAAAAAAACCCAGAGTGCCTGAAGGGAAAAAACCCCGGAATTCCTGAGGGGAAAACCTGGAATTCCTGAGGGAAACCCCCTGGAAACTGCAGAATTCCTGGGAGGAACGGCCCAATCCCAGTAACCCCAGTGCCCCAATCCCAGTAACCCCAGTAACCCCGGTGCCCATCCCGGTCCCTCCCAGTCCCCCCAGTGTCCCTCCCAGTGCTCGAGTCTCCGGACGCTCCCGGTGCCCCAATCCCAGTAACCCCAGTGCGCATCCCAGTCACCCCAGTAACCCCAGTGCCCCAATCCCAGTAACCCCAGTAAGCCCAGTGTCCCTCCCAGTGCTCCCAGTCCCTCTTACCTGCAGGTTCCGGGCCGTGTAGGGCTCCAGGACCCGCCTCAGGTCCCTCACGAGGCTCCGGACGCTCCCGGTGCCCCAATCCCAGTAACCCCAGTGCCCATCCCAGTCACCCCAGTAACCCCAGTGCCCCAATCCCAGTAACCCCAGTAAGCCCAGTGCCCCAATCCCAGTAACCCCAGTAAGCCCAGTGTCCCTCCCAGTGCTCCCAGTCCCTCTTACCTGCAGGTTCCGGGCCGTGTAGGGCTCCAGG
>NW_008238448.1:8140348-8285021 GCF_000691975.1 Corvus brachyrhynchos | reverse complement strand
TAATCCCTTACTCCTTTTTCACACCAGACTACTGTCATTGACAAAAAAAAAAATTTAGGCTCCTTAAAATTTCTTTCTGGTCCTCTCAATCTCAAGCAAGCTGTTTGAATAAAGTAAACTGTGTCTCCACTATCAAAATATTTTTTGTAAACTGTCCTAATCCTAATTTATTGCTTCTAAAATTGTTTTATGTTACCGTACTTGGCAGTGTTTCTAATGGTGGAGACCAAAGTTATTTTCTTTGAATGTGAATATGGAACTGCTGGGTCTTGCTTCTTTCTAGGGTGCTCTGGGAACAATTGTTACTGATGGAGTTCCCCTGCTCCCACCCCACCACTTACTAAAATAGAGAAGTAAATCTCTACTTTCAGGGGCAGAAAAACATCCTGTAAGCCATCACCACCTGAGCTCAGGGACACAGACCCTGTAGCCACCTCTAGTTTCTGGCGTGGCTCAATTTAGGTCCTGATGTCAAGACAAATGCGAGCTGCAGAGTCAGGCCCAGCAAGATAATCTACATTTACCCCGTGTAGTATGCCAGTAAATATGCCAGTTCAAATATAGCATAGGCTCCCTTCCTGGTGTTTTCTAATTACTGAAAGTGTAAGTACCATTACGATGTTAGGATCACCATCAGGTGTATAAACAGGAATGGCAGATGTTCCAACTGTCCTGTTCCTGGATGGACAGTGTGTTTCTTCGCCTGTTACACAGATTCTCTTTTTGATAGTTCCCCACTTGTCCTCTTCCTTTCTTCTTTCCCTCTCACTAAAAGCTGTGGATGCTTCTTTAAGTGTGTCGTCAACATTTTATCAAAGTATGTTTCTCACATGCAATTGTAGTTAGACAGCATTGCCAGTAAGTATTGTCAGTCAGACAAGTTAGTAACAATCCAGTCTTGCACTTGATGCTGCTCCATTAGGATAAAGTAGAAGTAAAATATAATGCAATTTACATTAATCTGTTCTCAGCTGATCATCGGGACATCTGAGAAGATGCATGTGCATCAGAAACTACAGTAAGAAAGATGCATTATTATAAAAATATTAGATGGTCATGTGGGAGTGTCATAGAGCTTTTATAAGGTAAAATTAATAGACGATCTCATTTTCTGAAAGTAGCATGTGAAGAGGGAGACCAGCACTGTAGCACAAATTATTAAGACATATCTCTATTAAGACTAGCCTTTGACTCATATACTGAGGCTGGACTAAAACCAGATTTGCTTAATTTAATGACCATCAATTTATAACTAGTAAAACTGAAGTGAGAGGAAACTTCTTACACTCCTTAGGTGAAAAGTGATCTCCTGCTAGGATTGGGAATACATATTTTTTCTGGCTCATGCAGGCTGTTCAGTTACATTATAGAGTTTTTTCACTTTCTGTTTGAGTAGCAATTACTAGCCTGTGGTGATGCAGAATATCAGACTTCGTGACAACTGGTCTGTCGTGCATTGGTAAATCCTGTGTGGTGCAGGTGTAGCTGCCAAGAAGCCACATACTATTGTATTGCTGAGCTAAAGAAAAAAAAAAAAAAGGTATTTTCATTAAAATAACATAGATAGAGCTCCAGCCTCCATTGAAGTAGGCAGGAGGGAGGGAAGGGAAAATGAGAAACTTATACAGGTAGTAACAGTGTTTGAACATCAGAGGCTGCTTCGGGGGAAGGGAAGCTGCCTGCACTGCCCTGGAAGAATCTTGGGGTTGCTAAAAATGCCCCTTATGCTCCTTATGGGTTTTTTTCACCCAAAACTATACTTTTGAATATTGTTAGGAAATTGCTTAGCCAATAGTTTGCACATCATTGGCTGGAGCCACTGCTGCATTCCAGGATTTATATCCTGGAATATCTTGGAGCGCATAAAGAAGAAATTACTCTTTGGGATACTAAAATAAGTATTTCTGTAAAAATGTGATTGTGTGTTCACAGAAGCTGGAGCAGATACATTGACCACTGTGAACAGTATGAGTAGAGGAAGAAATTTTATAGTGGGTTAGAAAGAGTGCTTTACAGCCTCAGCTGTAAATGTGAACTCTAAGGTCCATTAGAGGTTTTGGTTTTCTACAAAATGTTGATCTGTACAGTAGGAACATGTGATTTATTATGAGCACTGTAATTCCCAAGATAAAATATACCCGACTTTACGGAGGAGTCCTGGGAAAAAGTTGGTGAGGCTTCTAGTTCTCCAAAATGTGGAATGTGTGGTACTGTACAGTGCAGAATACTTACTGAGTGGATTCGCTGTCTGAGGAGAGACAGCAGCTGCATCTGTATGAAGGCAAAAGCGCTTTGGAGAGTGCAGTGTCCAGTGCAGCAGGACCCTGAACTTTGGTGGTCATTTCCACATGATGTTTTATTGTAAGGTGGTAATAATAATAATAATAATAATAATGATAATGATAATAATAATACAGTAATAGTTTGCATGGCAGAAGACAAGGACAAGTAGTAGAAGTGCTACTGCACAAAACAATAAGAATACTTTGTCCTATTGCCATTTTTTGTTACGTGTGTTATTATTTCATTCATAACTTGTGCAGAGTACTAAGGAGATCTGTGGTCCACATATGCAGTGAATAGCACAAAGTAGACAATTAAAGATAAACAGTACAAGAAAGGGTTTCATGTAAATGTTACCCATTTTTTAGTCCTTGAAAAATAACCTTTCCAAGTAACTTCTAATTTGGGAAAATCTTTTTTATTTAATGCATTTTAGATAACTACAGGAGAATCTGTAGTTAAATAGGAAAAAGGTAATTGTATCATATTAACTGTGAGCGTCAGAAATCTTTGGAGCCTTCATTTTCCCAGAACTTCATTTTTTTTGTATTTTAAGATAAAGGCCAAAGTAAGAACATGGACTGGGACATCATTTGCAGGCTGATTTGTACGTGTACATTTTTTTCCCAAGCACACCAATTTTCCCAAATTCCTCTTTGATACATAGTAATAGTAGTGCCATGTACTTTTTTGGTTTATATCTGTGTTCTACTCATAACATGCCATTTTTGGACCAAATTTAGTCCATATTTTAAAAAATTTAAAAATATTTCTTATTCTGACTGGCATTGCGAATACTGTCATTCTGTAATACAAGGAAGACAAGTAGAGGTAGCTTCTAAGAAATTTGACAATCGGTCATTTGAAAGGGAGAGTTTGGGAAACCATCTTCTTTCCTTACCTCAAATTCTGATCTGCAGGATTATACTGTCTCTTTCTATAAGATTCTTATTCAAGTGTTTGAAATGCTGTATCAATAGAAGTTGTACAGGTATAAATTAGTTTGTAGAAGAGGCTGAATTCTGTGGTTCTGCATTCCTGAAAATACTTGTCTATGTTCTTAATCCATATCAGTAGTTTAATACATGCTTAAATAGTTGCAAGCTTGCTGTCTCAACATAGAATTGTTTCTGTTTCAGAGCCTGAAGTATATTTACCAATGTATCTAGTTGGCAATTTGTCATTCTTGTGGAAAAGTTAATGTCTCTTTGTCCCCACAAGGCAGATGTCACTTTCAGAGGCTGTGGGATATTCATGTGCTTATGGTGGAGATAGATAAGTGTTTATCAGCACGCCTAGATACCAGTCATGAGAGTTTATGTCCTAGAGTTGCTTGTGTGCCAACTTCCTAGTCATCAGGGAAATGAGACGTATTCAGCAATACACTGTTTATTAACTGGCACTGAAGTAAACTTCTTATACAAATGGGAGTTTTGGGGAAAAGAGACACATTTCTTTGGGTTTTTTGTTTTTGCATGCAGTGCCAAAATGCATTCACCAAGGGACAAAAGCTGCTTTGCAAAATGTATATTTCTCAGCTTCACATGATACAGATCCACAGAAAACGGAAATGTATTTTCTGGTCGACCGGAGCGCAGTAATGCAGCTGTTAATTTCTCCAAATCAAACCACCAGTGCATCCTTTTCACGAAGTCGGTTTGAAAGTTTGAAGAGTAGAATTTGGGGATTTGAACTCTTGTCTTGTTTTTCCTTCCCACTTGTAGTGTGGTAAGTGTATATTTATGATCAAAATGGCTTACAGTGAATGAAAGGGAAGAGAATTTAAATCCAAGGGTTAAACTTTTTTTTTCCTCCATGTATCCTAAATAACAAGGTAAGAATACAGAGAGAGTTGTGCAGTTGTGGTAGAAGCCTCAGGCTGTTGCTAATCAGTACGAGAAAAGATTAAACAGGGAGAACCATGGCAACCATGTAACATTTGTGAATGAATCTGTGTTTCCATAAGGCAGTTCCTAATATACAGTACTGCAGATTCTAAAATAGATTTATTCAAAGTAGGTTGGCACAGAAACCACAATCCATATTTGGGGAATGGCAGTTAGAAATGTTCTCTGTTTATACCTTGAGTATCTTTATTTCATGGAAAATGTAGACACGGCAGGATACTTGGGGGTATTAAGCTCATTTGTTGGCTGGAAGTGATGTCTACTGCTCGAAGTGATGTTTGTATATAATTAAACATAATTTTCTGAGTACAAAAACTGACCTCATCAGTTATTTATTTAGATTATATCTGGGTTTGCTGTTTCTTTCCAGTGACTGTTATGACACAGTGTGCATAAAATCAGCAAATACAGAAACTACTATGGGAATTTATTTATTTATTTATTTATCAAATCACTGCTGTTCCATCATCTTTTCTCTGTTTATATGTTAAAACATCAAGCATGATGATTTCATTACAGAAATCATAGAACGTAACTCTTTTCTCAATTGTTGGATAATCTGTAATGATATCCAGAGGAGTTTCCTCTTACAGGGGAAGGCACTCCAAATCCTGCTAAAGAGGTTGAGTCCTAGGGGTAAATTACCCATGTTGTGAGCCTCAGGAGCTGCACTTGAATGACTCTGGGTAACTTTGTTGAGAAATTCATATTGGAAAGACAAAATCCAGAGGGAATATTTTAAATAGTTAAAATTTTATATTGTCTAGTTTTTAAAAAATGTTTTCTTCCAGTATCCTGACTTTACTATGTCTCAAAGTAGCCCCAGTTAAATATTTCTGATGATGTTGAGCAGAATCATTTTTATTGAACTTTTACCCCGTATGGAGTATTTGCTGGTGCTGTCACAGAGCCACCATTTCAGTCAAGGTGCCATGTCCCTTCTGTACCTCTAGCAAGTCTTCTTTCTGAGTTCTTTTATCTGCTGCCCATGTGGCAAGTGATGTTATTAATAGGTAACTTTCATTGGTGTGCACCGCTAGAAGTTTGCAGTTTCAGGAACCTTGTGTCGGCTGGGCTGAATGGGGACTGGGCTGACTTTCCCAGTCTGACATTCATATAGATGTTTCTGTCTGGCAACAAATACAAAACAGTGTGGTGTAAATTAATTCATTTGAAAGGCAATGGAATTAATTAAACAGCTCTTTGAAGCTTGTAGACTTGGGCTGTAGGTGATTGTACTGCCTGTCCTGGTCACATTGTAAAGAAAAAATAACACCAGAAGTAAAATTTCCTCTTATGTAAGCTGAAAAGTAGTGCACAAGTACCTGCAGTTTCATAATTACTGATCACTTAAATTTTGTGTCATTTCGATTTTCATCTCACGTGATGTATCTTTTGCGTCTGTGCCTTTGTCTTTGAGGAAACCTTAAATTTTGTCTCAGTGAGAGGGCCAGTATTGGTAATAGAAAAGAAAGTTCTCCACCTGCTGAAAGAATGATGGAGTATGCTTTTCTTTTTACAACTGTACTGCTATGTCTGTAGGCTTGTTGCTTGCCTGAAATACTTTTTCTCCAGTCCAGCATGCCACTCTGTACTTTTCTTTCTTCTTGGGGTCGTCCCATTTTCCCCCTGCCCTTTGTCATAAACCCAGCATTCCTCTTGTCCTATCACATATTTTTGCTGTGTATTGGCCTGCAGGGAATAACAAAGCTGCTATTAGATACCATGGATTTGAGTGCCTCTGTCATGCTCCAGTGTTCCCTTTTCCACTCAGATAAATGTTAATCTGCCAAGTTTTGAAAAAAATGTCTTCAAGCTAAATGTTTGGCCTTACTTCCCTCCATAAGCAAATATGTTTATTTTACAAAGACCAATATTAGTACTTACAGATGTGATTTAAATGTGAGCTAAGAAGTGAATAATATGTGAGGTATCACCAGTATGTCACACTTTTGTCTATACAAATGCACAGTTATGTCAAATGATGGAAACCAAGAATTTTGTTCCATAGGAAATCTAAATATTTCAATAGCAGAAATAAAAATTATTTCAAATAGAGGTGGAAGAGGGAACTAAAGTTTCCTTTAGAATGATGGGGTTAAAATTCTGATTAGTAAAATACCAAAATTATATTTTCATGATGACAGTTTTTAGTAATGTTCGGTGTTTCCAAAATTGAAACCATCCAAACTGTCCAAACTATCTCAGTACTATTTTGCAACAGTTTGTCTCATGAACTGCCAGAGAACCTTGGATGTTTTGAGTTTGCAGGTGGGTGTGCTATGCCAACACCAGGAAAACTTTGGAATTCTATGTGCTTTAAAACAAGTTGGAACAGAAATATTACATCACCCCACAAAATGCTGGAAAACGTTTGATAGGGATTGTTAACAACTTCGTGTTTCTTAATTAAAAAAAAGAAACATGTTTTTATCAAAAGGGGAAGAGAATAAATTTCACCTGTCACAAACTGTTTTAATGGGCTTCCTAGATTTTTGTCTAGCATGCATCTGTATACAGATGGAAAGATTCAACACCACTGATATGATGAAGGGTTTTACCTGGTGGATTTTTGCATCTTACATTTTTTGATACATTTGTGGAATTCTGGAGGCAGAGGGAAGCCATAGAAAGGTCACAAAACTGCAAGCCAAGATAAACAGCCTGTCAGAGTATGTTTAGGAAATGACAGTGTAAACCACAGAAAAACATATAGAAAGGAGAGGAAAACATATACCCTTGGAAAATACATTTCCTGGTTGGAAAGCTGTTGAAGTTTTGAGCTGCTTATGTTGCTTCCATGCTCCTTTCCAGTAAATTGTCTTTGTTCAGGTTGTTAATTCAATCTATGTTCCCAGGCACCTGGGCCTTAGGAGAGGGGAGTACATGTTCTGCAACAGGTATAACAGAAGGCATTGTGGGCATCAGGCCTAAAAGCAAGAGCATCTTTCACCTAGGAAAGGAGACTGGACTGCCTTTTTGGCATAAATTTTACTTAGGTATATATAAAAAATATTACAGATACAGCACCAGAGCATTTCTTTAGTCATTGTCAAAGAGGATTGTGTTTGCTCATTTGCACACTGCAAAGAAAAGAAGGCTTCTGTGTTGTTAATTTTAACATGCATTTTAACATTTTTTTGCTCCCTTGCAGTTGTAAAATGGCTTCTCAGTTCTTGGTTATCTATCCTAGTTCTCTTGTGTTTCAAGTACAAGCTTCTCTTGATGGGGAAATGATTTTCCATGGGTGTACTATTGTCCTTGCCACTCCTTAGCCCCGTGACATCAGCTGCAAAATTACGTAGCACAATAATGTAAATGCTAAAGCATCTGAACCACTTTGTTTTGTTTCTTTTACAGAAAGTTCAGACATCAGTCCAGATGTGTGATGAGAGGAATTTTAGTTGCAGAGGAGGCTCTTTTGGCAGCCTCTTGTAGCACATTTAGCCTAGATAACTGTCATTATCCGAGCTGAATTTTATTCAGTTTTTCAGAATACTTATTTCCCTCAAGTTTACCTCTCTACTAATGGAATTAATTAGCTTTTATTTGAAGGGTCTAGGATTTAAACTGTGGAATTTGAGTTTCTCTTTTACTTCAGGTGTACCAGAAGACCAAAGGGTGCAGTAAAAAAAATACTGCAAGTTAGGTAGAAGCACTAAGCCCCCTGACTCCCCTTAGCATCTTAAACCTAAGTCAATAAATGTAAATATTAGCTTATTTCACTCTTTAAAAATCAGAAAGGTAGGTAATTATTTCATATTCTTAACTAAAAAAATAAAAAAGGTTATCTTTATAAACTTCATAAGCTGATCTTGAAAAGAGAAAAAGCTCAGTGCTCCAAATAAATTTGATAAATGTGTTGAGCCCTGAGGCCTTTGCACCATTAATGTACACATTGCCTTTGTAATAAGTTGTATACCTGATCATAAAGTAAAAACACTGGTGGATCTGTTAAAGGAATTAGTTCGTGTTTGGGGGAAAAAAGATAATGATAAAGTAATTAGTATCATAAGTTCAACAAAGATTTAAAACTGTGGTACATGGCAGTAATGGATTTTGAACACAGTTAATGAGCATATTCATTACATTCATTTTTAATTAAGTGGAAAAAATAGTGGTCCTTTAAATGGAGATAATAAATGTGCAAGTCAGTCTTGCACAAACATGCAACACAAGAATTTATTGCCTGCTGTCTAACTAGGGAACTGGGAATCATTATAAAGATTAGATTTACTGAAAAAAAAAAATCCAGAAAAAGCTTTAGTAGAAAATGTTTATGAGGTAATAATTTTCACTTTAAATATAGTTTGGCATATTTGGTAGAGAGTGTGTGTGTGTACATGTTTTTTAAAATATGAGCCTTTGCTATCATCAGAGGTAGGACTGTTTGTACCCTTGAAAAGGGCTCTGCTATTCACGAATTTAGATTTATGTGAGATGTATTTAATATATGACTGCACATGCAAGAGAACATAAAAATATCAGAAACCTCAAAACTTTCTCAGAGGTTTGTTATGCTCATGCTTAGGCTACAAATTGTGGTTTAAAAGTAAAAACTTGGCTCAGGAAGCTGCTGCTGAAAACAGCCAAGAGCTTGCCCTGCTTTATCCAGCACACACTCACCTTCTCAAACCACTGGGCTGTGCTGCCACTGGGGCTCTGGGGGTTTCAAGCTGAAGCAGGGAAAATGCAGCTGAAATGCTTAGTGTTTATTCTGTCAGAGGGCAGCTGGGGAGCTGACATGAAGCAGGTTAAAGCACTGAAACCAGACGTACCTTCTAGAGCAGTGGCTTTCCATGTTTTTATGACTTGGGAACCCACTAAACATTTCCAGTGAGAACAAGGGCCTTTGCCTACCATACTGAAGCTTATTGATGATTGACTGGCATGTCTTAGTTACCTTTCATGGATGCAATTGAAGTTGTTCACAGATCCCTAGAGGTACCCAGACCACATGTTAAAAACAATAAAATCAAACTTAATATGTTTCATTCTCTCAAAGTTCCCAGCCCATATGTGTCTTGTCCATATTTCTAAAATACCGGGTTCTTTCTGACATGCGGTGAGATCTAGGTCTTTGCTCAACAAAGCTTTGTTGGGATATGCATAAACTCCTTCCAAGTTTCCCTAAGCCACCTTAACCTTTGGGAAGTTATTCACCACTGGGATTACAAGAAAGTGAGTTTTCCATACCAAAAAGCACCTGAACTTTCACTGGTGGCATGCAGTGTACTGCTGGTGACACTGCAGTACGAATTACTGTGCCACTCAGGCTATTACAGCCTTTTTTTTCTCTGACTTTATTCTGCCCTCTCACACATGTGGTAATTGCTTTCTGCACAAGAAGCAAAACCATACACTTGGGTCTCTTCAAAATGCTAGCTCGGCTTTTATTTTTTTAACCTCACTGCATGATTTTATTATGTATGTAAGTCAGTAGCAACTTGGGAGCTAAGTTTCAAATAGCTGGCTTTGGCAGCATACTTTTAGCATTTAAAAAAATTAAAAATTGCAGCGTCAGTTTATTGGTTAAATTAGCAAGTTTATAGAATTTTTGTCAGTAAATAAACACTTTATTTTCTTTTCTGTTCAGGTATGACTTTGTAGAAGTTGAAGAGCCTAGTGATGGCACTGTTTTAGGGCGCTGGTGTGGTTCCAGTACTGTGCCAAGCAGACAAATCTCCAAAGGAAACCAGATCAGAATAAGATTTGTGTCTGATGAATATTTTCCTTCTGAACCTGGATTCTGCATCCATTATACACTTCTTATGCCAGTAAGTAACATGTTTCAGATCGAAACATTTCAGGATACAAAATCTTTGAAGTGGTAGCTCAAAAGAGTCTTTTAATAGTTTAAGATTAATTACTGTTTATTTCTTAATAATAATAGCAGTGTGCAATCTGTCTTCCTGAATTGTACATTTTGTTTCTGTTTTTTAACTGAGTGTTCCTGTGGTTCCTTTTGGATGGCTTTGGACTAGGAAGTTGTGGGCTCGGTTGTTTGTGTGGAAACATCAGTAAAATGTTTGCATTCCTAATACTGTACTGTGGAAAAAAAAGAATTCCAGCCTTGAGACAAAGACAAGTCAGTTTATGAATCAGCAGTGGGATGTTGAAAGAGGATTGGGAAGTTACAAGAACGAAACTGAAGAAATTAATGGTTTTTTAGTCAGCTGCTCTTAGACATAATCAACCAGATGATTACACCTAGTTCCCAAACAGAAGAGTTCTTATGATTCTGGATAGTTTTATTATAGAGACAAAGCAGACAATCCATAATACTCATTTTCCACTGCATTTTCCCTGTAAACTGTACTTTAGGCTTCTCTTGAATATTGCTTAAAGGTTGTAAGTCACAGGTATTAAACTAGTCTTGTCTAAAATGTGACTAATTTCACTGTCAACTATTTTTTGTTACTTTTTTCATGAAATGAAAGATCTGTGATATCAAAAAACAGTTTATAGAATTTTAAGGATGAGATAATGTCCAGAAACATTAGAATGGAGGAAAACAGGAGTTGACTTGTTTTAGGATAGGTATTCCATTTTAAAGAGAGTAAGGAGTATTTTTTGTTAAAGTAGTCTCATGGTCTGTGGTATTTGGCTGGTGGAAAATATCTCCAAGCCCAATAAAAAATTGATGAAAAGAATCCATGTTGTAACCCCACTGACATGTGCTTCACTCAGAATGCATTTGGCTGGCTTCATTTTCTTGCCATTTTTGCTCCTTCTCCCCACTGGCAAAATTTCAGTTATTGAGAAGAATATATTTAGCATGCTGATGATGGTGCCAGTGTAGTGTAGTGAGGGTGGGATGTTTGTATATATGTGTGTGTTGTTTTCCTAGAAATATTTTTAAATACTTATGCCTAAGGAAGAACTACTCCTAAAGTGACTAAAGGTTTGATCTGCATAATTGACTCTTTTATGAGTTATTCTAACTTTTGTTTAGAAGAACATTATGACCTGATAATGGTCAGTTTTAAAATTAAATAAAATGTCAGTCTCCAAACTTGAAATAAAGCCAGGTTTAAACTTTGGTACACCCGAGGGCAGAATGTAATAAGTATGTTTACTTTTAGAAAATTGTGAAAGAAAATCACTAAATACATGTATTTGTGGGGCTGGTGCCAAACTTCCATTGTCGCAGCTCTGGTATTACATCCTACCTGCTACGTGTCCATGTAACTTATGTATGATCCCATTTCTGTGGAGCTGATTGAACAAAGGCACCTGAAAATAGGAGTATATGTGTAATTATTTTTATGTCATGCTGTAAAAATGGACTGAATTTATTCCTTAATGTTTGATGGGGAAAACTGGCTATAAAATTTAAATTACCAGTACCCTCAAACCAGTGACTTCATGTTCAAAATACTTACCCCTAACATATGCAAGGGACAAGAGCAGCCCACTTGCTGTCACAAGAATTTGGAATGAGTCCCAAAATGTTCAGTATAGAAACTGCTTATCAGTTAATTTTTAAATCTCCCTTTAAAAGGGCTGTGATCTTTTTCAACAAAAAGTATGTCCTAATAAGCCATGCAGAATACAATTACACATTTCAGACCACAGATTGTAAATTAAATATATATTGTTTAGTTCCAGGATTAAACCTGCTTCTTGTACCTAAAGCAATTGAAAACTGATGCCAAACAAAGTCATTTTCTTTACAATGATAAAGTTATCTTATCCACCTTTTCAGGAGGAAATAAAATTTACAGCCCCCCTCCCACATGCCCCATGCCCACAAAAAAAAAAAAATGTCAGCTGTAGGAATGAGCTTAAATTTTAAATAATGCTTGCAAAATCATAACTGATTCACTAAGAGATTCAGTTCAATGAATTGGTCCTAAACAGTTAATTTTTTTCCTCTTTTTTTTTTTTTTTTTTTTTTTTTTGACAAGTAGTGGGGAGGGGGAGATGCCTGGTAGACTAGCAGGGAGAGATTGTTTGGGGAGAAATGAAGCAAAACTGAAATAAAACAGTGCAAGCTTGTTTCTGTATTTGGAGGCCACACACAGAGAGGGGCACTGGACACATTTTCAGGTCTTTTAAAGAGCAAGAGAAATAGCTTTGTTTAGATCTGCTGTAATTTATCGTATATATACAGATATACATATATATATATTATTTTTTAGGGATTTTTTAGATTTTTTTCTTTTTTTACTTTGTATATTTTATTTCAAACCGACTTTTCACATAATAAGGAGGCTATTGATCTGATTACTTTACTTCTAGGATTTAGTCACCCTAAAGAAAGGACTCACTGCCATTCCAATGTCAGTGGATGCAACATCATTCTATGGAAAGGTTTGCTGTGGGATTGGAAGGCACTGCATAAAAGCAGTGCACATACTGTATACAAGCAGAATGCTCCCCAAGAAAAACATTATGCTTATCTTCAGATTCTAACTAATTAGAGCTTAATAATTTGAATTTCTTCCATTTTAAATTGAGTACCCTGGCTGCATCTGGAACTTTCTGGAATTCTGGTCTTACTCCCACTTTCTTTCCTCTGTTTTATAGCTGCAAGTTCATTTTGTCTGCAATACCATAAAGTGGAAGCAAGTGTTGAAAAAGCTTATTCCTATTAAGCAAATGTAGTTTGTGTTATTCCAAAACTATTATGCTCCTTTCAGCACAGCTGTTAGTCTCAGTCACTCTTTCATGCTCTGCCCTGTCACTTACTCTGTGCTTACCTGTGGGCTGCTTTATTCAGTAAGGGCTGCCTAGTGATGGTTCTCATTTTTGACCAGCTATCCATTTATTAAAACTCAAGATTTTGGCAGCGCTGTGCCACCTAAACCCTCCTAGAACATTACTGCAAAAAAAATCCATATTTCATTGCTTTTCCCCTTCTTCTCACTTGCCCCCTATAATAACCACATGATATTGAGGGAAATCTTATAAACTCTTGTAATATACATTTGGGCCTCAGTCTTCCTAGTGACTTGTTTATTTTAAACTATGTCAGTTACAAGTTTGGCAGAGAAAACGATGTAATGAAGTCCATTGTTAGTTGGGGAGCGGGTGAATGGGATACTTGATGCCTGAGGTGCCATTAAGGAATGCATGACTGATTGCCAAAGTAGTTATTAATTATTCAGGGCACTCAGAACAAAGCAGCTCCAGTTAAAGTTGAAGCTGGGGGTGACTGTATTCCACTTCATTTTTGGCATATGGTAGCATGTCATTTGTCATCAAAGATCATGCCAAAGGTCTTTGAAAAGAACAGACTTAACCCTCTTTTATGCAAGCAAAGATGGAACTCCAAGAAGCTGCTTAAAGACTGACCTGCTTCAAAAGTGACTTAGCAGGTGGTTTGGGATTTTGGTGCAATACCTGTTTGACTTCCTGGGTTTCAATCCAAGAGAGTGGTTTGGTTTGGCTTGTTTTTTCTTTTTTCCCCTTTCAGTGCAGAGATTTTGTTAGTATCACTCTTGCTTTTGACAGTAATGAAAGTTAAATAGATATTTAGGACTATCTAATAATTCTTCCTTTATTTCATCCAAATTGGCTAAGTTTTGCTCTTTGAGGATTGAGCATGTTACTTTTATGGGTTTTTTTGTGGAACATTATTAATAGAGCTTGTTGATTGAAACAGACAAATAAAATGTAAATACTAATAGAAAAAGTGCATAAAACTAGAACAGAGAGAGGAAAGCTCATACCCTGCTTTCCCTTCCTTTCACAAGTCTACAGATTTCACAGCTATCAGGTGTGTTTCTCACATGTTTGTACTGAAACCCAAGAGATGCTTAACTATGTCTGCAATAACTGGAAATCCATCCAGAAACATCCTAAAGGACATTAGGGATCTCCTAAACAAGGGTTTTTCTACACTCTCTTTAGAAGTGGTCAAAAGGTTTTAGAAATAAAACTATTTCAGGGTTGTTTAAGCCAAGGTGCTGTGAAGAATCAGGAGAGTGGATGAGTGTTATGCAGCACTTTGCAATACTACATAAAGTGAAAAAGAACTGTGAAAATCCTTCAGGTGGTGGGAAGGACTCTAAAACAAACTCTGTGTTCAGAGTGTCCACTGATTAGGTACAGTGAAACCTTAGTCTGGATAATTAAACAGGCTACTAAAGATGCTCCTGTGTACAAATTCCATCTATTAGTTTTCTTTTGTGTGGTAAAAATTCATTGTAAATCAAAGATGTTTTTGAACTAATTCTTTCTTTGGAGATTCAATTTTATATTAAATTTCTGCTTAACATCTTAGATGAGATAATTTCTTAGATGAGACAGTAAATATTACCTCAAAATACATAGATAGGAGTGAAATGCTTCAGTTAACAAAAAAAAAATGCAGAGTACAAACTGAGAATGGCTATTATCCATGGGACTAAAATGAATGGTGGGGAAAAAAAACCTTTGAGGCAAAAGAACCTCTAAAGTATACTTTCTAATGAAATCTTGTCTTTGTTTCCTGTGACCATATGTCATTCCGTCCCATGGACGTCATAAAAAGTTTAAAGATCTGTGTGTGTGAAGCAGGCTCACAGAGAGACAGTTAGACAGGAATCTAGCAAAATTATGGTCCTGCACAGAAGTCCATGGAAGTGTATCTTTGATCTCCACAACCTCAGATGTCAGTGAGGATTTTCTTAGACTCTAAAAGGAAGAGTGAGATTTTGAACCATTTTGGTGTTGTCATTTAGTTCTTAAAAGGAACGAGCATACTTACCTGATAGCAAGTTTTGTACTATGAAAGACAAGGTTCCTTTCCCTTTGGCCAAAATCTGAATGCAGTTTCTCATGTGGTACATGTAGTATAAACCCTTTCTTTTGTATTTTTCTGTGATCTTAGTCTTCCAGTGGTGAAGGCTGAAAAGAATCACAAATTGTTTCAATGACTGTGGAAAAAATTAATTTTGTTTCCTTGGATGAAATTTTTTTACAAATTTGTTATGTATTTGACTAAGATTTAAATTCATTGATTTGAGAAGTATTTTAAATATCACATCCTGATTCACTGAGGCAAGACATAAAAACCAGCTAATTTTCTTATTTTTATATAAGTAGCAGTAATTTCAAAATTAAATGCAATTGCATTTAAATGTCATGCTTTGGTATTTTTTCTATTCAAAAAGTTCTGTACAACTTTTCTTCCTGAAAAATTCAGGAGTGTTCAACAAGTATCAAAGTGGGTTTTCCTATGGAACATTTACATAAGTCTTAAAACTCTTTTACTTTTGGATGTGAGGGGGGTTTTTTTGGAAGTACTGAGGGGCAATCACAACAAATGACATGGACAAGAGCTCATGACAACTACTCTCCTTTTCGTTGTCCAGAGCATTATATCCAAGTTAGATCAGTCTGTATCAACTTGTTTCAAGCAGAAATTATTGCCATAAACAATAGATGGGGTACTGCAACTGTCACAAAAAAGCAGGCAACCTTATTGCTCCTTGTCCCAAATTGTCTTTGATCACATATTAGCCCTCTCCTCCCACATGAGTGCAGACCATAGAACGATACAGTGGAAACAATGTCGGAACACTTAAAAAGCCCTAAAAAGGGAAAAAGTTTAGAAAGCATATTGGAAAAGCATTTCAAATACAGGAGATGATCTCTTTTCTTCATTTTTTTGTAAATTGCCCAAAGGCTTTTATTAGATTTCTATTAGTAATGAATATTTATGATATCAGGGACTCTTTTTTAGTATTTAAAAAATTTATAAGTGTGTCTCATAGCATTTCAGCATGGAAGTTTATGTATGCATATTTAACTTGGAAATGAGTTTTACGTGCTCTATCATTTACTTGATTGTAGTGTTCTAATGTAAATTTTAATGTTGTGTGCTCTGCTGTTTTCAAAAATTTAAAGGTTTTCTATGAGGCTCCTCAAAGAAAAAAAACCCTTTAACCAGGGCTGTGACTTAAGAGCAATCTGTATTCATATAAAAACACCATTCTTCAGCTGTAAACCCAATGATGTCATGTAATTGGAGCTTTGGATGCTACTTCAACAGAAGTATTTCAGAATGATGTTCAAATGTTCCTTTAGTCCTTCAAAATTATTCTATCTATAGTCATGGTTCAAGTTTATTTGTTCAATCTAATTGTTCATAGCTATCCTAAAGAATGAACTGTCTCAATTACTTGTGTGCAATTTTTTATTTAATCATTTACTACATATTTTATAAGCTACTTTTCACTTCGTGTGTTTGGTTTAAAAAACCCAAACCACCCTCCCCCAAAAAAACCGAACCAAACAAAAAAAGGCAACAAAACGTCCACACACAAAAATCCCAGAAAAAAACCCAAACAACAACCCCAAAGAACCCCCAACATCACCTTCCTCTTCTCCAAAGTTTTTTTAGCAACCCCTATTTTTTATGCTTTAAGTACTACAGAGTCATCTAGTTGACTATCCCTTTTCCGAATTTCAGGATCAACATTTTTGAGAGAGCATGCTGATGGCTTCTCTACAAGTTCCAAAGCAAAGTGATTCTCTCCCATTCTCAAAGTAATCCCCTGTGTAACTGGTGCTGTCCTAATTTTTTTTTTCTTTCAAATACTGAGATGTTGTGTCTGACATGGTTGCTAACCAAAAACAAAAGGTAAGCAAATGCACATTTCATATACTAGGTTTCAGGCACCACCACTGTTTTCAGTTTTGCCATTTAGGTGCATTCCTGTTCTGTCCCTATCCATCATTAGTGTCTTAGTCATGCCACAATCCTATCCATTGGCTCACCCCAGCAAAACTAGTAAGAGTGGTGTGTAACTAATAAGAGTGGTGTGTAACTAGGGCAGTAACTAATTAGAGTGGTGTGTACTGTGCTAAATTTTCTTACTATGATTCTGGTAGGAAAAGGCAAAAGCAGAAATGAAATGAATGAAGTTGGGATAGAAAGGTGCAACTTCTCAATTTTTTTTAAGTTTCTTTTTCACACACTACAGCTCTGATGGGGGTAACTCTAGACATTTGAGATGAACTCAGCTGTGGAGCAGCTTCTGTAGATGAGTTACAGCACAGTCTAGCTCCACAGGTTGGTAGAAGCACCTCTTTAAATTCAGGAGAAAAATTCTTGACAGAGTAATAACACTGTATAGTAGCTTCAGGGTAAGCGTTTGCTCATGGGAAGATTAATGTGGGATATTGGTAGTGGTGTTAAGACAAATCCTTTTGTTTCTAAAAAGGGATAGATAATAAGCACTATGGGAATACCAAAATTTGCACCTGTCTTGTCTTTGCAGTACCTGGCCTCTGGTGTTACAGATGGGGATTATGAGCTGTCATTTGTTAGTTTCTGTAAATGCTCAAAACCTTTTTAATGAGGATGATGAAAGGTTTGGCTGAAAAAGCCAGGATTGTTGTTGAAAAGCTTTCAGTTTTGTTTTCATGGGAAAGTCTAGAAAATCACAAAGCTGTCACATCTGTTCTTGCAATTATCTCAGGCTAGGATAGTAGACAAGGAATTCAGGAAAGCTTCTTCCATGTTTGTTCCTAGCTATTGTTGTTGAAGAACTGTAATTGTTTAAAACCAAAATGAAATTAAAAAAGCCCTTGCATGTGGAAATGGAAGGCAGTTTGCTTGGCAAAAGACGTTTCTAGAGTCTTGGCTATTCATTTCACTCTTCTTTTGAGCTGAGCAATAAATCACAGGAAGAAAAATAGTATAAGATCATTTACGAGGAGAAGTAGAATGCTGGCTTCTTATTGAAGGGTATGTTTTAATACATGAAAGACCAGGTTCAAAGGCACCTGAAAGGTGGAGGTGTAAAAGTAGATGACACAGCCTTTCCAAGAAATTTTGCATATAATCCTACAGGCACTGTGGAGGTTGGTGGATCCTAGTAGCCTTTCCCTTTCAGCTGCAAAAGGGTTTCTTAGGGGAACTCTATCATAACTCTACCCTGACATCACTTACAGCAGTTCTTGGTCCCATCTGAGTGATTGTGTTAGGAGGATAAGGGATTTTCAGTGTAGTGGTGTAGATAATTAAATCAATATGGTGATTTATTGTTCAATATCTAGCTCTGGTGTCTTTTGGTAGCACTTAGCTTCAGAGTTTCTCAGTAGACATCCCTTATTCTAACTATTTGCCTGAGAGTGTGACAAGCACCATCTTTAAAAAGACAGATGCTGTTCTGAGGTAATTTTGTTAGAAATCAGTATCTTCATAGTTTTGTGAATGGTTGGCATAGTAAATGCAATTCCTGAATTTGCATTTTCAAGTGTTTTATTTTCACTGTTTTTCTTACTGTGCCTGCATGTGAGTGTTAAAAAGGCCACTGTTTTTGAAGCTTGCTAAACCCTAAAATTTAAAATTTAGTTGAAAACAAATTTTTGTTAACTCCATGCAACCAACCCTGAACTTCCCTGCTGACTGACCCATCCTAAATGACTAGTAGCCAAGGAGAGTAAGATAACTGAGTTGAGCCAAATTATCAAACCCTCTGAGTCATCATCTATATTTCTTGATGGGAAAGGACCAAATGCCAAATAATTTTTAACTTTCTAACTGGAAGGACAGTTAGCCACATATATGTAAGCTTTTAATATGTAAGTTGTTAATAGGGTTGCCCTTGCTTATCTTCTGAAAATCATTCTGATTCGCTGAACTCTTCTGATTTGTGTGTACGTATTTGTCTTTGGGCTTTTCAATGTGAGGTGTTCTGGGTAATCAAAAGTTAATAATAAAATACTTCCTGTTCTTAAGTCATCTGTGTAATGCCTTTTTGGCTTGGAATTCTTGTCCTTTAGTTTAAGTAAATTCTGTCATTGGTCTTCTCTTGTTTGCACTCTGTCAATATATATAACTTTAAATACTGTATTTACTTTACTTAATTGCCTTTCTGCTTAAGAAACTCATAGGCACCTTTCATGTAGGAAAAAAAGCCTTTGTGATTAGGTGCCTAAAATAGCAGTATATCTTTGATGCAAAATTAGTGTAGAATTATGGTTCATAAGAGTTTTTTGAAACTGTTTTCTGGTATAGAAACTTCAGAGTATAGCTCAGCTTTGCACCAAAAATCAAAGATAATTGGTCAAATCAACTGTAGAAAGACAACTAAAAATTTTTCAGAAAGGTTTTCAATTCTTTAAATTGGAAAAGATACTTGCTGTTAAAGAGGAAAAAAATCTTTACCATTTCCATTATAAAGCTTGATATTGCATTACCTGAAATTACCTGTTTACAAATGACAAGGGAATTTGGAAAATCAATACATTAAAAGCTATCAATGGGAACAGAACCAACTTTTCTCTGCAGGCCATTTCAGAAAAGTTGATGATAATTTTAAAACACTTATGCCCATCTAAGGAGTATCATTAAACAAGTCATACAAAGCCACAATTTACAAAACCGGTGCTATACAAAAATGCCAATGGATACTTTATAGATGGAACTGGCCTAAATTTCGTAGTTCATATTTGAAAGAGTGGCAAACTATTAAGGTGTAGTCATCATGAAAATCTGAAACCAGAGAAAAGTGATTTTAATAACACCATTACTTTAATTTTTCTCTTAATCTGATTCCATAATAAATTATGAGAGTACAATTACTTTTGAAAGACTTCTCCATTGTCCTCTCCTTAGATAAATACTTACAAAAGGTAATCTCCTAATCGAGCAATTAGAGAATTAGTAATCCCCAAGGAGAATTAGGAAGCAACACATCTTGCATGGGGCACAGCATGTGAACTTTTTGGTTTAGATCTTTTATACCCTGCTCTGGCTTTGTCATGTGCAGTGTTGTGTCCCCACTTACAGTCTGCCATAGGCTATGGCTTCTTGCAGTGTGGCAGCTTCCACTATTTTTCTTTCTGCAGGACAAGGATGACAGCTCTTTTCTGCCAAGTATTGAGGTTCAGAGGAGAAAGAGAAAATAATAGTCAAGTTACCCAAGGCGTGATAACTGGCAAGTGCTGTAGTGCCAAATTGTCACAGTTAGATCATTTTGTTTACAAATGGTGTTCCTGTGGGCTTTGTTGGGTGAATAATTGTATTTTAAAGTTACTTTAACAAGGCACCAAGTTGAATTTTATATTTCCTGCAATTTTAATGTTATTTCTATTCATATACCACACCACTGAAATTGCAATAATAATAATATACTTTCCAATTTATAGGCTTGAAATCCTTGGAAGATTTGATTCTAGTTCTTTTGTCATGTACAGTGTGACTGATGACAGATTTTTAAACAAGCAGTTCCCATTGCCTTCAACATGAAATATTAGGTATTGTGAGTCTGAAAAACAATGACCATATCATCAAAATAATGGTCACATTATTCAAACTTCAACAGATTTTGGTGGGCGGATATTTTTAAAAAAATATATTAATAAATTAATTGACAAATATTTGTTTCCCTTTATGTATTTATTACAATGAGATTAATCTTCTGCCCAGCTGCTGCCTATCCCTCTGATCTCCTAATTAAGTGAATTATACATCATTGACCAGGTTCAGTAATGAAGTAAAGATTGCTTGGAAGAATTAAACTTTGATGCAAATCAGGTTAAAAACAGTATTGATGCTCTCATTCTGAGATTACAATCAGTGGTTATCCCAAAAACTTGGTTTAATTTTCTGTGGAAGTTGAATGGTAGGAGAAAAAAAAGAAAAGAGTTGTCAATGTTTTAGTTGCTTACTAAAGCATCCTTTTTTCTCAGAATTCTCTTTGAGAACACAATAGTTGCTAAGGTAACCCATATCTGATACTGGTATATTGTTTGAGAAGAGAATATAACCTGAATTGTTAAATAGCAAAATGTCCTCTTCTGACTTCTTAACTGAAATATAACTTACAAAGGGAATTTATACTCATCTAAATTCTGGCAATTTACATTAAATTTATGGTGATGTAGCTGAAATGACGATTTGTCTTCCCTCGTGTTCCCCAAGTGGTTAGTGCTCACGCATCCTAATTTGTTCATTCAAATCCTTGTTTGTCCACTGGAACTGCACAGATAATCTGAAAGATGCAAAGTAGCTTCAAATTAAATAGTAAATAGTGAAAGAAGGCTAAGAGCATGGTAATACTATCTTCTTGGCAATTAGGTATCTCAAATGTACAAACGCAGAAAATATTTTCTCCAAATATAAGACTGAGTCTTCCTTCAGCAAAGCATGGTAGTCACCACAGTCACTTTACTCAACTTGTTTAACATTGCTTCATAAGTGTATTTCATGCAGAACATCTCAATTATGTTTCATTTTTGGTATTGAGAACCTTCAGAATGGGTTTCTGTTCTTATTTAAACAAACAGATCATTTCATGGGGCTTCACTGTGTAGGGCAGGTGGTAAAAATCTCACCACAATTAGCCCTGCAGATCTCGTCAATGAGGGTTCTTGACCAGTGTTTCCTTGCAAAATCCCTTCCCTCCCCCCTGCTACTCCCTCTTTTTTTTGCTCTCTTCTTGCAGTGTCTGTCCATCATGCCCTGGAAAAAACATACCACGATATATATTCGGTCATCAATGCTTGTAAAAAAATGTGTTCTTAATATCATCTTAATTTATCTTCTTATTTGGCTTATTTCTGAGATAGTGCTTTGTTGGGGATGCAAATGGGCGTTTTCAATGACATGGCTGTGAAGAACACTTTCTGACTTGGTAAAAGGATAAATTTGTGGTTAGACAGTATCTTTCAGTCCAGTAAGATAAGGCAAAAAATTGCTTTGTTTTCTCTCAGTTGAACCCCATGTTACACGATATCTGCAGTTCGCAGAAAGTCATATTTCTTACGGGCTGGAAAAATCAGGTGCAACCAGTGCCTCACAGTTTGGCTTTTTACTTAAACTGATAATAAGCCTCACATCTAACCACTTCCTAGATTGCAGTGAATAGCAGCCTGTGAAACCACAATTAATTAGAGTTTAGAAAACCACACTTTTTGATGTCTTGTGTTCTGTAATTAGCTCCATATATTCTACATTAAATCATCAGAAACTGACAGTATTGCTGAACCAGTGAACAGGAAAAATAAGAGACAGAGGGATATTTTAAGTATATATACAAGCAGAAAGGTATATTTCAGAGTGTAAATATTAATTTTTCAAAAGGGCGCTAATAAAGGGTACATGAGGGGAGTAGAGTGAGAGGTGCCTCTTTAAAAGGCTTTGCAACTCTTTTAAAATTAGGATTTTGAAACACAACATTAAAGAAAACCCTCAGCTCTTTTAAAAGTAACAGTAAGGTAGAGCAGATAGCAGCAGTTTGTAAATGAGTCATGATTAGTTCAGTGTTAGTGTGCAGCACTTCCTTTCTTGTGCAGGTGTTTTGAATTTATAGCTTTCCAGCAGAGTGAACTTGCAAAACCAGAGTAGTGTGAAAGGAGATGAAGGTCTGTGCACATGGGGACATCCCTTTAAGTCAGTGTGACTGCTGACAGTTCTGGTGGCAGGGTTGGGGCCATAACTGATGCCTGAATAGATTTGTTTAAAATGTTACAAGGAAGATTAATGGCATGGTTGAGAACATAAGGCAGCATAATTTTCTGTCATTGCTGTTAAAAATAATACCCATATCCATACTATGCTAGCAAGCCCAAATGAATATAATAATCTATCTATATCAATATCTACCTATCTATCTCTCTCTCTATCTCAAGATACTTGAGCTAGTTGACCATCAGACTAATTAGAGATAATTTGTTCACATCTGTGGACAGTGACATTGTTATAACTGAAGATATCAGGTTTAATGGAAGACAACTGATTAACCAGCAGTCTTCAGGAGAATTTTATTTTCTTTATATAATATTGGATTTGTTAATACTACAGGTTCATTACTTGGCAGATGCCATCTTTCCTTCTTTTCTTCTTTTTTTTTTAATGCGTGTCAAGGAAGGGGCTGAGAAGGAATTGGATGTACAAAGGAAAATCTATATTTATTCATTATAGTGAAAGTAATCAGGCTGCTTCAAAGATTTATTTCATTTTTAATAATACCAAGCATCAGGCTGAGGCAGTTGTTTATAGTGGTGCCTTAAAATTCAACCTATTCTATTTTAATAGATTTGTTCATGCTGTAAGCAGCACCAAATTTAATGGGAGACTATTAGAAATAGAAAAGAGCAGTCTGCTTTCAAACCATCTTTGAAGGATCAATTTTAAATAGCTTTGAAAAAGTAGAGCATGGCAGAAATGCATCTACTTTTATTTTATAGCTGATACTAAAGCCATCTTCTTAAGTGTGTTATATTACATACTGTTTTGAGGTTTCAAAGAAATTGTAAATGATACTGTCAAAGGAACTTCTGCTACTCCCAAGGAATCAGCTTTTAATAAAAAACCTGTGACTCCCTAAATTTCTTCAAGAGAAAGTAGCTAAATTAAAATCCAAAATTGGAGTAGTTTCATTCATTTTCCTATTCACATTTTAGTTAAGTTTAGTTAAGGTTGACATGCAACTGAAAAACCAAACATGTTTTTTCCACCAGCTATTCTATATTTAGGTATACTGGCATGCAGTTATTTATTTTTATTACACCATTAGTTTACCAAATCCAAAGGGTTAAAATGTGCAAATGGACAAATAGTTACTGAGGAAAAAAATTGTTTGGTTACATATCCAGAAGACCTTCTGTCATAGTTAGTCAACACAGTTTTTAAAATTATTTAGAATTAATTTGTGTCTAAAATTCAGCATGTCCCTCAGCATAATTTAACAGGTCTTCTAGAAACATCGAGTTTACCAGGTAGATGCTTTGTAATGCAATCACAGAGATGCAAGGCTCGAAAGGAACTCAGTGGGACCTTTTCTGAGCCATCGTCCTATTCTAAGCAGGGAGTAGATACACTAAGCTAATTCTTGCTAGATTCTAGTGCTGTTCCTGAACTCCAGGAATGAAGATTTCAGAGATTTCCCCAGTCATCTGTTGCACTCTTTCACATTGTATGAAATTTTTTTCTAACACTTAACATAAATAATTCCTGTCACTGATGGACTAGGGAACAGCTGATCATCTGATGCTCTTTTATGTGTTTGTTGTCTCCTGTCAGCCTGGTCTTGCCGAGATGAAAGTAAATTGTATCACTCAATCTTTTATCATGGTTCATTTTGTTTTCATCTTGCTCTTTCATGTGAATATCCTGTTCCTCTCTGCCTGTATCTAACAAGTGCTGGAGATAAATCTGAACACTGTATGTCAGCTGAGACCTCTCTAGCAGCTCAATATCTATTTTTATGAGGTTGTTCTGAAAATATCTGAATGAGATTTGTTTTTTTCGAACAGGATCCCATCATCTCTTATTCAGGTTTTGGTCCACTGTGACACTTCATTCTGCTTCAGACTCTACTTATGATTTTGTATTTATGCTTTTAATATTTTACTCCTAAATGCAAGGGATTTCAAAATATTTTTCTTAAACTTCTCTTATTAAGCATACTTTCCCAATTAATTTTGCCTTTTACTTGTTGTGTAATCACATTACTCTACTTGTGTGGATAGTATATATCAAAGTATAATGAAGTAACATGAAATGAGATTTAAGAAATACAGATAGAAGAAAATATGTAGGTAGAAGTGATACAGCTGGAAATTAAGTGTATGTCAGGACAACATTATGGTTAGCAGTATAGGACAATAAAAGCAAGCTCACAAGTTAGAAATCTGGCATGTTAAAATGGTGTGAGAATCTGTATGTGGACAATGTAGCCCTAGTCTCTACCATGCTTTCTGGGTTCTGATGTGTGTGCTATATATAAAACAAATCTAAATATGACAAGTACACAATGCAAAACATTTTCCTTCATAAATCTTAAAATATTTTACATTTCTAATGGGTTTGATGACACCAAGAATGGATACATGAGGACAGAGATGAGGTTCCTTCCCTGTAAAGTAATGCTTTGTTCAAGGACTTTTTTACCTTCAAGGCAGGACAAGCTCTGATTTGCAATGTCTGCTGTACAGGAATGTTGGGTGTGTTCGTTTTATTGTGATATGAAATGAACAGAAGGCTGTTGTGGAATTTAACATGTATACTGAAGGATCAAATTAAAGTAGTGTTCACTGTAGAAGTAATTTTCATTGTTCTTCACAAATACACTTTCCAGTTGTAATAAATGGTTATTCCTAGTGTTCAATGTTTGATGAACCTCCTGTGTATGTGCTGGGATAAGTAAACATTTTCTTAAGAACACCTATCCATTTCCCGTGGAGAACTTCCTAGAGGGAACTTAAAGAGCAGTTCATTCCCTGACTCCAAACACTTACTGTTGTTCTGTGTGTGTTTTGAGTAAAATGAAAAATTTTAAAAAAAGTCTGCAGACATGATGTCCTCTTACTATGGCTGGCCATATCCCCTGTCATAGAAGAATGTACAAAAACTTTTTTCTATTCAGAACAGCTGCACTTATGTTGACTGTTTATTCCTTGTCAGCTACTGTCAGTCAAGTAAGACCTAGAGCTCTGTGTACAGAAAATTTTAAAAAAGGCTTCTGTAAATCATAGATGTAACAGACACAAGCATTTCCTGCTTGAATTTTAGGTGTGTCTATAGATGTAGTGATTAATATTCACAGTAAGCCCATTTGCAACAAGATCTGAGCAAACATTCCTAAGACTACATCTACATGCCCACTGCAATCTGATTGTGGGAATCTCTTTTTGCATTGAGTCATTTGGGCACTGAGGATCTTAATTTACTGTTAGTTCAACTAAAATGATACTCCTCCTTTTAGATGATAATTTCACATTTTAAGGAAAATTCAGGTTGTCCTGTTATCCTGACTGAGTAAAAAGTGTTCCACATTTCAGCCTGCAACAGGTACGTATACTGCAATTGCGTGGTATCAAAATTGCAGGGAAAGAAGCTAAGCTGTGGTGGAATCCTGCTCTGCTGATGTTCAGCTAAGTTTTGGAGCCAGGGTCTCTGTACACTAAATATAAACTGTAAAAAAAAAATATTAGGGTATCATTATAAATACTGAGAAGAGAGATTCTCTTTCTTGCTCTTAGTATTTGATATATAAATCTTTATAAAATTTCCCTTCTAGAAGGGAATTGCAGGTATAATACAACATTCATCAAAATAGGACAACCTAGAAAATTACATTTAAGTTTATATTCATGAAATGAAGGTAAAGGGTTTATTTATACCAGCATTTGAAAAAACACTTCTTACTTTGTTGTCAACTCATGCATTTGAATGTCCACGAAAGAATATTTTAGTGCAAAGTGATGTCACTACTATTTAAAACAGTCATTAAATGCCCTACTGCTTTAATCTCAAGGACAGCTCAAGCACAAAACAGAAACAAAGCTACCTTAAGAGCTGATGTTTGAAACATAAAAAGGTAATTCCGGGTATATTCAGAAAGTAATAAAGCAATGAAATGTTGATATAGTTTTAGAAGGGTCTCTGTATTCTACTTTAACTCCTCAGTGAGAGCAGTATGAGGAGAAAATATCACATTTATTGGAAAATTCAGCAAGTAATCAATATGGAATTCTGCTCTGAAAATGGGTACAGGGCTGCAATGACTTCTTAACAATGAGCTAGATTGAGCAGGGAATAAACTTTAAATGTCCTTAAATACTGTGATGAGTAGTTAATAAGGAAGAGTTGAAAGGAAGGCACTAAGACAGGGAGGACAGAGTTACTACTTAGGAAAGTGGTTTGGGTTTGCAAAACTGAGCCTGCAGGAATCAGCAGCAGTCCCACAAGATGTGAATATTAACCACCTGTCCTGCACAGAGGTTTGTCGAGGCAGGAGACTGCAGCCAACATCCGACATCTGCAGGTCACTTGACCGAACTTGTAGCAAGCACTTACAGAAGGTGCACGTTCCCTCACACGTTTCACACCTTGTAAGGATTCACTGCAGCTGTTAATGTGTTTAGGAAAGTCCTGTGAATATAAAAAAGAAAATGTTATCAGACATGAAGGTTATGATTTCTTAGACATTGGGGGATTTGCCTGCTTTAGCACCTTGCTGCAAGCACAAGACAAGATCTTTCTCCAAAGAAAGATTTTATGAGATTGTGATGAGAGAAACTGTACTTCAGTAAATTGTTTTGGTACTTCATTTTGCCTGTACACAGTCTACTTTCAGTCATTTTCAGCAGGTACTTTATCTGTACAAACACACAAATACACTTCATACCCTTTTAAATGTGTATATACATGTTAGTATTGCCCATGATCTGAATTAGACTAAATATTTTTATTAAGCATTTAAATTGTACAAGACATCATCTACTGGGATTTAGCTTTTTAAAGTTGCAGTTGTAGTCCTTCCATATGCTCATGCATGAGACAGGAACAGCCAGATAGTTTTAAATGTATTCCATAAATCTGGTTTGAAAACGTTATAATGAGAGGTACTCTGAAGTTCAGAAACCAAAATATTTTGCAGTTGTTACTAGGATGCAAAAGGTAGATTTTTTCTTGTGGCATATATATATATAGTTACATGGAGTGGGGAGAGCTCACTCTAAATTTTGTTTAAAGTCTCATTTAGAAGAGAGAAATGTATAAAATGGAGAGAGTGGTCACTAATAATTAAGATTTTGGAAGTAGGTATAGTTTAAATGTTACTCTGCCACAAGTATACTTAATAGGAACCCAGAGTCTGGGATAATAAACCTAAAATTAGCTTGTATAACTACAGTAATTTGAAAATGATAAAAAAGACAAATTATTTCAGGAAGTAACTTGAGATTAAAACTGACATACTGATTCGACTTTGAAGCTTCTTGTCTTGGAGATAATCTATGCCTTAACTTGTTTTATACTGTTATCACAGGCTAAGTATTTGCTTTTAAATGCTTCCTGTTCAAGCCAGTGAAGTTCAACTTCATCAGGTCCTGCTTTCAGAATAGTAAGGCTGAGTCTTTGCCTATTGAGTCAAAATACGTCCAAGTCGTGAGATTTCTTGCATTTATTTGAGTCTTCTATCTAGAATACTATTCACTACCACATCCAGAAATTCCTAATGCAAGCAAATATAATTAAAAACCCATTACAAAGGTAGAAAAAAGGCATCAGAATTTGACTTCCGCTGCACGTATCTGGTTGAATCTGCAAGCTTTCTGGATTCTGGGGGTTGCAGGGGTTATTTGCTTCATGGTTTGAGATGGCTGCAGTTGCCAAAGATGCTGGCAACACAGCTTTCAAGCAGAGTTGTTCATACAGTTCTTCTCTCCTTAATTAGCTGAAAGAATAAATCAGCAAATGAAAGCTCTTACCCAAAAGAATACAAGAATCACTGGGTCATTTTGTAGAATAATGAATACTTCCAGAAAAGGAGAAGCAGGTAACTTTGTAGTGCTTATGAAATACTCATGAAGTAGCACATGCTGCTTCAGTGAGACTTACCAGATGGCACTGAAAAAATCAATAACATGCAACTGCATCCAAGAAAGATCGTTGTCTCTGTGTATATTATTCCTAGGAATAGAAACCTCTAAAACTGTCATGATGAAGTGTATTGACAATAAGATCTCCCATACATACAGTGCTGAGCATTAGTTTTCTTCTTTTTGCCTTTTAAATGAATTAGTGTGGCTTGTTACTGATACATGTGGTCACAGGAAAAATCAAAATGTATTTTTATGCATATATAAACACGACTATTTATGTATACATACATAATTATAGAAATTTATAACTAAGCAATCACTAAAGTTTTTTGAAAACGGCTTCCAGAGATTATTGCTATTGATGGCATCCTTTGAGAGTTAATGAACTAGCTCTAGATGTGTCATCTCCGTCTTCACAGAGTGTCCCTCACACCTGTACTGTCTATTCCAAAAGGTGTCAGTACGCATACACTTCAGGCAGAAAGGTGCAATTTGCCAGAGGAACACTGATGATTAGTGACATCCTGTGCTATTTCCATGCTGCTAGCTTCCTTGGGAGCACCTTGCAGTTGTTCCAGCACAATTAGAATTCCAGGCCTCCTCTGTGAACTGCACAGAAACTCTATTTAGGGGAATATTTAAACATTTTCAAAAACCTTTTTATCTCAAAAGTTCAGCCTGAGGAAATGTTATGCTGTCAATTAAGCTATAAGACTGTTAGCCAACGTGACTTTTGCACATCTTTATTCTTTTATTCTGACCTGTGACAGGCAAAGCCAGAAAGGCACAAATGTGTTCATTTTCCCTTGTGATCTCTGTGATCTTTCTCCTGTTGGTGGTTTTGGAGAGCAGAAACTACACACTATTCGGAAAGCAACCCTCAAACTGCAGTAACAAAAATATGGATGTAGAGTTTGGAAAACCATCTCTGGCTTTAATATGTAAATTGGTGCAAGGGCATGCATGGATTCTCAGCAAATGAGGTCCTCAGTGAGGTAAAAGGAAAACCCTGCATGCAGGTGAAGAGAGCCTGAACAAGCTTTTGGTAAGAGGCTGTAGCACACTGTAGGAACAGAAAATTTAGGGAGCCTGTGAAAGGCAGAGAGCTGGAGGCCCAGGAAAGAGGGGTGCTGTCATCCTGCAGTCTGGTTCTCATTTGCAGAAGCTGATTAAATTGAGGAGGGCTGGTACCCCTACCTGTGTGTCATTTGGCTGGCAGAAGTTGCACCCCTGAAGCGAGGGCAACTGAAGGAGAGGGATGTTAATTCAGTGCCACTGGAGCTTATTTCACCAGATCTACCTACTCAGCAGCCCCAGAGTGATGTGCCTCTCATGCAACTATCCTTGCTGCTGTGACAGTAACTTCAGCTAAAGCAGTAAAAAGTGCTGCAGTAGATGGGAGCTGTGGCAGCCTTCCTGACTTCCATCTCTGCCATGTACAATAAACACCCTTGCCTTCTTCCTGGTTTTGCCTGGAACTTGCCCAGCTACAGATCATCTCGCTTCCTTCTGCCTTGCAACTTGAACAGGACTAATAATTTCATAGGTGCGGTGCAGGTTTATGTTGTACAGAGATGTCTTTACAAATGAGAGACTTTCACAAGTGCTTTTTTTTGTACTGCATATATGCAAGCAAGTAAGTGTGTACTTTTTCAGGTAGGTCAGGATTTCTAGAGGCTTTTCACACCTATTACTGCATGTACTTACGGGAGAAAAGAAAGAGCTATTGTTACGCAGAGAAATTTGTGTCCTCAGGGCAAACTCAGAAGAGTTGGATATCTGCTTTCTCTCATAGCTTCTAATGATGCAAGTAGGAGGGTTACCTGTGATTATAAAGGAAGAAAACAGGCTCTTTATTGTGCATGTTACAAGAATGTGCATGTACTCTAAGTTTCAAAAGCATATCTTTAAATCTAAGCGGGACTTGAAGTGTTCTTTTATAATAATTAAAAAAGCTCTAAGGATATTTCATTAAAAGAAATATGGTATTTCTTTCAAATTACTGATCCTAGTTGGGTTTCAGAAGAGAGTAGGTTCCTTTGAGGTTTCCTATAGGGTCCCTTCTAGTTTGATTAAACTACACTGATGTTTATTAGTTTCTCTGAACTGTGCCAAGTGATGAATGGGTCATCACTCAGAAACTGCCTGACAGTGTTTTCTTCAAGACAAGAAATGAAAAAAAAAAAAAGTGGGGATTTCTTTTGTGGGGCGGTAATTATTTTAGACATATTATTCAATACTTGTAAGTGTCCTGTCATGCCAAGTATTTGACTCACTTGTTTTTGTTTTTCCAGTCTTAACTTAGTGCTTGCATTATTAAACATGAAATTCCTCACTCCTGGTGGCAGCAACCTAACAATACTATTTCTTGCCTCTCCTTTAACTGGAAGAGGGTAGTGTTAGTACCTTGACAGTCCTATCCTAAGAAACAGGAGCAATATAAAGGCTTTTCTTAGGTCATGATAGTGCTTAAAAGCTGATCTTGTGTAGATTGTAGGTCAGTGCTGTTATGTTCTAAATTGTTTATCCTTGGAGCAGGTTAGTGCAAGGAAAGAACAGATGGATAGTGGCAAACAGAAAAGGTTATAATATCCAGTCTCATATCCAAATTTATACCTGGTATCACTCTAACACACTTCTAGATTCTTCAAGGTAAACCGATAATGAATATCTAATAAAAATTGGTTGTATTCATTCTTTCACAGAACTTGTGAGATCAAGTGTTACAAACCTGTATGCTGTGAAATTCCTGGTGCCAGAGTGACTCTAAAACTGTATTTGTGTTAGCAGCTGCTGTGCTTTCAGTTGTGATGACTTAGCTGTTGCAGATCTATGCTTCTTTTTCAGAAGTTTACCTCTTGTTTATAATGCAGCCACATATACAGTCATGCAAGGAGACAGTACTTCCAGATGCTTTACATTATGAAGGTTTGGCCTAAATACTGTGCTCAGGATAACACAAGAAATACATGTCAAAACAAGAAATTAATCATAGTCCTTCAAGTTAGACTACATGCTGAATAATACTTCAGACTTGAACTTCAACCAGATGATTTTAAATCTGTTTGTTGACATTTTTGTTCAGATCTGCTGCTTCAGTGAGGGTTGACTTCTGATTCTACTTATGGTAGTGTCCTACTCTTTTCCCTTTGAGAAAGAGGCTAGATGGGGTAGTTTTGATTCCTTTAACAGGGCACAAATAACATTGTGAGCACCATAAGATGCATTTTAGTCCCTAAATTTTTTTGGGGGTGCTGTTGTTATGTGTTATGTTCAGGGCTGTATAGTCCTGTGACATTAGTCAGTATTATTTCTGTCCTTTTTTCCGAGCCCATATCTTAAACTGTTGCCTAAATTTTGTCTATTGGCCTGTCTTGTATGTTTGTAAACAACTTAGGGGATTTCTGTACGGTATTTGTTTTGATAGAGCAAAGTGCACAGAAGATAGAGAGAAGTGCACAAAGTGTACAGAAATACAATATAAACAAACCTGACAAAAATTCTGTTTGATCCAACACTAATTGTCATTCTTGGCTGTTTTACAGGCCAGCAGAAGCTCAGTGTTTTCTGCTCTGGTCTTCATCCTGAATCATTTTAACTAACAGTAAAGATGCAACTGTTTGTCTCTATCTTGCTTTTAAGCATATTTATGCTTATTAAAGTAATTTGAAATTGTTTCCTGGGTAGGAAAACAGAAACAAACCACAGAATTTTTTTTTTTACTAGAGGAATCACATAGAGAACTTCATGTATTTTTCAAATCTATCTTGACAGAAATTATTCATGCTCAGGAAAAAAAAATAAGGAAGGTGATCTCAAACCTAAAACATTGGTATGAGTTGAGAATGTGTTGCTATGACAGAAATAGTGTTTACTGTCAATTAGTATTTATTATAGCAGAGCTTGGAGAACATCACTTCCCAGAAAATGGTTTCCATCAGGAAAGATATGTTGGAGAGCTGCTATATTTGGACAGCAGGAGTGTCTTTTGTCTTGGGTTATATCTCCCCTGTCAGATAAATAAATCTGTTAAAGCCTGATTATTTTCTAGCTGACCCGTTAGTGGCGACATGACAAAGTTCTGTGGACTAAATTAGGTGATGCCATCTATAGAATAGATGTGCAGTTGACAGATGGCTGCTTCATTATAAGATCATCTTCATTATAAGATCATCTTCATTATCTCCATCAAAGTTGTGCAGCCAAACAGCTAGAGATTATCCATGGTCCTCCTGGGAGGCTTCCACACCACCATTCTGCAGTGAAGTGGCTTCTCTCTCTGACACCCACTGAGTACTGGTGTCATAGCCCAGCACAGAGAGTGCATTGAAAACACCAGTGTGTGTCAGACACGCAGGTGGAGTGAGGCGTCCGAGTAGGATTGCCTAGAGAGATGTAGATTAAATTGCAACAGGAGTGATGGACTTCCTATAAAGTGAATGAAAGCTTCAGGTAAGAAGCATTTCAGCATTTCTAAGTTGCAGCTATGTTGTTACGTTTCAGAGTTATGCTGAAGTTCTGTATTGCTTGTTCTAAAAGGTGTTTGCAGCTATGTTGTTACGTTTCAGAGTTATGCTTGTTCTAAAAGGTGAGTACCATCAATGAAGTTGAGTTTTCATTTCTTGTATCAAGTCATTTCTCCTTTCCTCTCTGAGAGTAAAACCTTACTGCATGTGTAAACACTACCTATAGATGACAAACTTCGAAAAAGTCAAGTGAGATCATAAATTGTATAGAATTCCAATGTATAATTTTAGTCACTGGAAGGAGTACTGCTTATGCTGCCCTAGATGTTCTGTCCAAAAGATTTAAATTATAAAATAAGTAGTACCTACTAGCAAGTAAAAACAATGTAGAATATAATTAGAAGTACCATTTATATTGAACAGTTTATTGAATTGAGATTTCATAAAGGTTATGTCACAAATACAATTTACAGCATTTACAGCTTTATTATATCAATTATCTTTAATCTTTGGTACATTTTAACTGTCATATAAATTGACTAACTGTAAAGATTATTAGGAAAAAACATTCTTAATCTTGAGATTCAAATGACTTTATTCTAAAACATTCATCTTCAAAGTTGTATAATTTTGCTGTTTCAATTACTTTTTCGTTCTGTTTTGGGCTGCCATGAGAATGACTAGAAAGTGATGGCAACGTTAATTGTGTTACCATTAAGTGCAATGATTCACCATATCCTCAACATTTTAACTCAGGCAAATGACCATTGAACCCAGAGTACCATAAACTGAGTGATTACTTGCTACAAATGTACTGTTTAGCAGTGCATGTTATAAGTTGTAAATATGGAAATAGATTGTAGACCAATGCATTTTATTCTAGAATCCACCTGTTTTTCTGGCAACAAAAATCCCACCAGAAGTAAGACGCTCAGGTAAATTCTTCAGATGGAAACAAAATAGAGGATTCTTTTTTTTTTTTTTTTTTTGCTTCAGTTATTAGTTCTGCCATTGATTTTGTTTTTCACGTTAGTAAAACCCTGCACCTTCATACCAGGAAATGTGACTGTTACATCACTGTGGAGAAAAACAGGAAGAAAAATTTTGGAATGTTTATTTTTTTGACCATCCGAGTTCCAGTGTCACAGCACTGTTCTGAAGCTTGCTGAGTAGCATATTTTGCTAAGAGCAACTATTTAAATTACAGACCAGAATCTGTTGCTTTATTATCATAACATAATAGATGAATCAACATGTTGCTATTTTTAATGTGGGCAATGGAGAAAAGAGAAAAAGAAATATTTTAATATTTTTAAAACCACATTCATCCAGAATGGGAGGGAAACAACTGTTTCACCAACTCTATTGGAAAAGATTAGCAAGATGAAAATATGGTAAAGTTAATAGTAGCAGCACACTTAATCTATGTTTTGTATTCTTTTTGCAAGACTTCCAGTTAAAAAGCAGCACAAATCGTTCTGGTGGCTGCATTTCTTGAGGTTGTAGAGAGGGAAAGCCTTGAAGCAAAAAATAGGAAGGCTGTGGTGGTTACTTCCATTTGCTGCTCTTTCAACCACACATTTAGCTGAAACCAAAACTGCATATTTAATAGAATTTAGAGGACAAAAAATAAATATTATTATTGGTATGGAATACAGCTACCACAGGCATATATATTTTAGAAAACTTCTGCTGAGTGAGGAATGTTGCAAGAATTATTTTACTAAACCTTTTTTTTCCAGCATAACTGTTAACATTTCTCATCAATTTCTCTGATCATTTTGTGAAGGTAAATGAATACCTACCATTGATCTGACATTACAGATTGAAAAAATTACAGTATATATACACTTCACATTGCAGTGCTGAGAGTGCCATTTTGACACTAAGTGGTACGAGAATTTTTAAATATAGATATTGATATAAACACATATTCTTCTCCTTCCCATCTCCTAAGCTGGCAGCATATTCAAATTTTTCTGCATCTGTCTTACATGATCCAGATGAATTGCTCTGGTGCAGTACTCTGGACATTAATATCTGCATTGATGTCTGCATACAGAAAAGACTAAAGAAACTTACAGGGCTGCAGAAACAGCTTCCTATTTAGGCTTCCCTTCCTGCCTTTTTAAATTCTTTTGAAAATACAAATTAATGGATAATTTTAAAACAGACTGTAGAGTGAACAAAAACAGACGCCTCACTTTGCTTGAATTGTGTGTGACTAAGTAGTCCTGTCCAGTGAGCTTGTCAGTGAGATTTGTGCTGTGGTAAAGTACTTTCTCAGGACTCAATTTCAACATTTAAATACTTTTGATTTCATTTGAAACATTTTTTTCTCTTCGTAACGGAGAAATCATTTTACTTATGCCAGATGTTGTTATTATTCTGTTCATTACTGTTTAATCAGAAACATATTTCTTATTACTGTATGAAACACATCTGGTGCTTTTTGTTATCTATAGATGAGAGCAAGAATATTTGCTGTCTTCATACTGGGGTATGTTAATATTTTGCATTGAAGCACAAGAAGACAAAGATTGTGGCTAAGTTTCTGAGGAAAGGCAGAATGTGGAATGTTTCAGATTCCTAGAGGGGTACGGGAAATGCCTGTAATGGGGTCATACTTTTAAATCACCCTTTGTTCTATTTCTAAAGTCCTATCCGTCACTCAGTAAACATCTTCAAAGGACAGGTGTAGTGGCATGCTGGCTGCAAGGCTGGAAATGTAAGAAGTAGGAAAACTGTGTAGTGGAAGTTTGTTTACAATTATTGCTAAAGAATAATTAGGTACTTTTTGACTCTTGTCATTTGTCTTATTAGATAAACTGTACTTTGGAAACAAGCTATCCACTTATAAACTTTCCCAGCTATGTAACTTGGTAAAGTACAGCACTTTGTCAGAGCAGATGCATTAACCCTCTGACTGGTGCTCTTCTCTTGGCTTTGATTGCAGCACCACACAGAAGCACCCAGCCCATCCTTGCTACCCCCATCAGCCTTGCCCTTGGATGTATTAAACAATGCTGTTGCTGGATTTAGCACTGTGGAAGACCTTATCCGGTACCTTGAACCAGATCGGTGGCAACTGGATTTGGAAGATTTGTACAGGCCAACGTGGCAACTTCTTGGGAAAGCATATATTCATGGGAGGAAATCAAGAGGTAACTTACTCTTCTGTCTGGCCTTGCAGCTTTCTACGGGTATGATTTCTTGACAAAGAATTAAGAGCATTCTTCACCTTGAGTTTTGGTTCCAAGAAAGGAATATGTTAGAAAGAGAGCACATACCACTGTTGTTAGCTGTCCTCACCACTGTATTATTTAAAAAAGGACAATAGCTAAACTCAAAACTCAAAGGAACTTAGCAGGATAAGGCAGCAAAGGGGCAAAAAGAAAAGAAGCAAACACTGTAGTGAACCTGTGAGATCTTTATTTCCATAGAGTAGCAGGACATCTTGATGGGGTAACATATTTGAATTTTTTGTGTTTCTTTTTTCTTATGGAGAGCAAAAACTGTATTTTTATTTGGGGTAGGTAATGTCTTACACCTATTATATCATGGGACCAATTGTTTATTTCCCTAGAATTTTTCTAGTGTCTACATGAAATGAATTGAGAGCAATTACCTAAATGTTTCTCTTTGATGACACCGCAGGAAATACCATGTGTCCATGTCTGGGTTGATCATGCAGTTGTCAACTTAATCAGAAGTAAAGTAGATTGTGTTTTCAAAATTTGTAGATCTATTGATCAGCAAGTCATTTTCTTCCATCTGCATTTTACACTCATGAATTTCCTGCCGCATGCCATCCCGATACCACCCACTATTTCATGTTTATGAGTTCCATGTGGATGAATAGCATGAAGGCAATATCACCTTCCTTGCCCACCATCCATCATGAAAAGGAAGACATATGAGCATAACTGAACAGACTTCCCTGTTGGTGGTGTAAACTAGGTTATCATCTGATCAGCAAGAAAAGGGAGGAAGTAGAACCTTTCATAGCTGAAATGTAAGGGTCTGACAGTTAATTCTTAGATCAGAGCCAAAAAATCATCCTTTGTCTACCCTATCTGTATTGCTATAGCTGTGCATAGAGCAGCTAAACTAGGATCCAGAGAGGAAGAAATATCTCTAAAAGCCCTCAGATAGTCATTTAACACTTCCTTAATTAGATTCAGTATTTGCCAAATGCATGCCATAAGCACACAGTAAGTGGGAGAAAAACAAAATGCAAGTGCTGGATAACATCTATATAGACAAAAGCAACTCCCTGCAAGACACATCTTAGAAAGAAACTATCAGAGTAAATCTTTTAAAGACTTCTAATTAGATGCTGAAATAGATTTTTCCACTGAATAAACATATCATGGTATTGCCACACTTGTCTTAGAGGGACCACCCTCAGACTGCATTACTGAGTCTGTAATATAATAGCCTGAGGTGGAAAGTGTGTCCAGTTGAAATGCCATAGGACTATTCAATAGATAGGAAAGCAAAACCTTTTTCTTCTTTTTTCTTTTTTTTCCCCATGTTATTCTCTCAAGCAGCATGTTTGCCGTATTTCAAAACCTTTTTAAGAAATGTTTGTGGGAAGAGCATGTCCTAAAATTTTTGGTTTTATTCAAACTCTTTGATTTCATGATTAGATCAGTTTCATTTTTACAGTGTTTGAGTGTAAAAGCTAAATTACTGTCCTGGTTTCATAAACATGTTATTAAAAGTGTATCTTACTTTACATGGAGAACTGTCCTCTACTCCTACTTAATAATTTGTATGAAAAAGACTATATTTAGACAACCTAAATTCCAGAGAACTTCTGTCTCTGATGTTTTCTCTGGATAAAATGCTTCCAAAAACTACTAGTCAAAAAAGAAGAAATACTGAGTTCAGAGGCTTTGATGTCTAAATGTAGTCCTAAATCCTTCTATACTATTAAAAATGCTTAAAAATAAAATATATTTTGCAGTGCAAAAAAAAATTATCCCATCACTTCCCACTGGAATCTATGTATAATCATTAGATCATATTCCAAAATCTCCTTAAAGAGGAAAAAAATAGTCACAATCAAAGCATAGTCCTTAGCAGTTGTGTTTTTCATACAGTTATGTGACTTTTTTTTCTTATACCCCACTTCTTGCTTGAGATTTTATGACAGCTCCTATTGTAGACGCCAGGAAGAAACTTAGATTCCCAGCAACATCTCCAAAGTGCTTAGGAATGAAAACCATTCTGCTGCTATCTGTGCTCACACACAAGTGCCCCAACCAGAATTTAATTTGTTTCATTGACTTTGAGAGCAGTATCCAGCTGGAAAAATGTTTTGGGAAAGAAGTTTCCCTGTGGTACTCAATACACATCCCAGAAGATGCCAGAAAATTGCATTGCCAGTTGTATAATGCAATTAATTTCAGGCTCATGTGAACATGGATTAGTTCAGTTGCATGTGCCAGTGAAGGCACATTCTTGAAATGCACTTTACTGTAGGCATACCTTCGTCTACATTTTTTCTCCCTTTTTCTCCTTCTCTTATTTTTATTTTAGTGTTTCCCATCTATGTGCTACTGCAGAGCCTTTCACTCCTCCTGAGCTAGTGCTAGACAAAAGAACCCTGAATGTTGTGTCAAACATGATACATGAGTGGAAGCCGAGTTGAAGGAGTGTTTAAATGTTCACATTATAACAGGTACTGTAACTCAGTGCACTTGGGAAATCCACATAACCTTCTATTGTGGTTAAGTAAACACTTTTAGGGGAATATATACATTCTCTCATCTAGCTTCATGCCCACAGTGTGTTAAAATAAATTTTGAACAGACAGCTACTCTTTGAAAAAATAACAGCTTCATTCACACACTTCAAAGAAGTGATTATATAAGCACTAGATAAATTTGCCACAGACCTTTTAATGAAATTGAATTACATAAGGTAGGGCAAGGGTTCATTGTGAGGTATCATAGCAATATACCTTAGTACATTTTAAAGCATGGAAATCAAACATGACATTTGTTCATCTCTCCTGAAGCCTGTTTTAACAGTAAAGCACACTGGAAGATATCTGCTAAGAGCTGACTGTGTGTTCTCCAACAGATCCCTTTTAAAATTAATGTCTGCAGGTCTGAGGGGTTGAGTTCAAATTAATTCCTTTCTTGTGACAAAATATGTAACATGCTGCTTATTTTAGTGCATTGCCCTTTTCTCTAGAACTACAGCTAGTTGTAGGTATGGAAATTGATGCATTTCTCTGCTGCTGCCAGAAGGCAGGAGGCAGCAGAGAAGGACATCCACACACAAGAATCTCTCTCCCTCTGCTCCATGGGCCTGCTGGAAGAGGTGTCAGTGCCCAGGTTCCACTTTCAATATCTCATGGTGAAGGGCTGAGCAGCACATAAGCTTAGCTTCTTCAAACTCACTGCACCAAGCATATCAGTCTCTGCAGAAACAATCTTCCAGTAGAAAGTATTAGCAGAACTAGCACTTCTCACAGTGTGCTTCAGGCATTTTATCCTCATTCAGACAGTTCACTTATTACATGTTTGAAAACGTAACAGAAGAAAGAAGTACTCCATTCCTGTCCACAGTCCTTGATTAATGGAGGTAGACACGTCCACCCTTTAAGTGACTCAGCCTAGAGCTATTAGCTGATCAGAAGGGCTTAAATAATTTCTGATTTCTCACAGTGAATCTCTCCCCCGGAAGTTTTGTCTCTCTTTTCCTCTGCTCCCTTCTCAACTTTCTCCAAGGAATGCTCTTGCAGTGTGGGAGGCAGGCTGGGGTCCTATCAGTAACTTTATTGGAGTTATTGCACACTCCTTCCTCTTAAAATTCAGTTTGTTTATTTAGGACCCTATGTTAACCCGATAGTGATGGAATGAAGTGCCCCAGCTTGGCATTCACTGTGAGTGCAAGCAAAGAAAAGGCTTCAGTGTGTTTAACTGACCTTTCACAACAATAAATCCTTACTTATGGATGCCAGTATATGGATATGGCCTGCAAAAGAAATGTTTGAAGGAACATGGATTGAAATTCCTTCCCAAAGATCTGCTCCTGGGAGACCACCAGTGAGCAATTGTGCTAAAGAAATACAGCGTCTAGATTTTTTTATGTCTTATGTGTCTTTTTTTTTTTTAATTCCAATTTTAACTGCTTCTTTCAAGGCTTGTTATTTCTTGACTATGCAGCTAAGATGAACCTAAGGGAGTTTGTTTTCTTTTGGATCTTTTCATGAACTTGCTGTTCAACCATTGGCATGGTATGATACAGTGGAAACAGTTTATAGGGAAACCGGTGCCAAATATTAATATCTTTAACTTGCATTTCGAGTTAGGTGCTTACAAGGAGGAACTTTTATTTAAGACACATCAAGAGAAAATGAAACCAGAGAAGCAACAGAAATTCATATATATGCTGCTATGAAGAGGGAGGAGGAAATGGAGCCTACTAATAGTTATATAGATATACAATCTTGTGCACTTATTTATTCTGTGCAGAATTCCCTGATGATGACAACTTCTTGAAGTTCTTAGTCCATAAAAGTGACTTCTGCTTAGATATGAATGGTTTCATTCTTTCTTATACTTAACAATGCCTTAGCAAAGAAGCAATAGTTGAAATTTTAACAAGGAAGAAGTTTGAATGCTTTATGCAAGTGAATTAAAGTTGTTGAAATTTTGCAGGATTCTTAATTGCTCTGTGTGTGTTTCTCCAATCCAAAACAACTCTAGTAAGCAACAGTGGAGCTCATAGTATTAGTGTGAACAAAGTGAATTCCATTAGCGTTGATTTGATGAAACACATACTGGAACGTAGTAGTCAAATCTTGCTTTAATTTGAACCAACTTTGCCAGAGTTTTAAAATAATTGGTGAACAGCAATCATTCCATTTAAGTTTCCTGGTATTCACGCAACTGCAGTATTATACTTTCGTGCTGAACCTGGTTCACAAAGGTGAACCTTCCTCATGGGTTCTGCACTGCTGAAGTTTACTTCCACAGATGAACTTGGATTGCAAATCAGGACAGCACCATTTTCTCTGTCTCTTTGCAGTGGTGGATCTGAACCTCCTGAAGGAGGAGGCGCGGCTGTACAGTTGCACTCCTCGCAACTTCTCCGTGTCCCTGAGGGAGGAGCTGAAGAGAACTGACACCATCTTCTGGCCACTGTGCCTGCTGGTGAAACGCTGTGGTGGAAACTGTGCCTGTTGTCAACAGAGCTGCAATGAGTGCCAATGTGTGCCAACAAAAGTCACCAAAAAATACCATGAGGTATGCACTATTTTTACATTTGCATGTTTGGAAATACTGAAAGCAAATTAAGGAGTTTATTTTTAATAAAATGAGTGCACCAGTATTAATGTTTTAATATTTTATTTATTACACTTTTAGTAAATATATTTTTCACATTTTAATTAGATACTGCATTGAAAAAAGTAAAATATTCCTTGTTAGTATACTTTTCTTTGCAACTATTAATTTATTTCTGAGGTATTTACTGGTGCGGTTCAGACACATCACAATCATACCTTTTGTTCATCTTTCTGTAGTGGTAGATATCAACTTTATGAAGAAATAAATATTTGTTCATTTCCATTGCTATAAATTGATAGCTAAAATTATTTATGATAGAATTATTAATTGGGTTAACTCTACTGTTGGCTCTTAAATAAAATTAAGTGAAAATCTGAAACTGCAAGACCCTTCTTTGATAAAGCAACATGATTTAATCATGTTCAACATGATTTAATAAATTTTGTAAACAGCTTGAGGTAAAAGCAAAAATAGTAACGAGTGGGTGGAATTAATGAAGAAATTCAGTTTTAATACACTTCATGTCATCCAGTGTGTTTCCAGTGCAATCTAAGTCATAGTCTAGGTGTATGATGAAGCACTTGCTGTTTTCTTGATGCTTGGCTTCTTCTCCTTCAGGTTCTTCAGCTGAAGCCAAGGATTGGTGTCCGGGGATTGCATAAATCATTGACAGATGTACCCTTGGAACACCATGAGGAGTGTGACTGTGTGTGCAAAGGGAATACTGAAGGATAAACATGATTTAATTGTGCTGTTTTCTTTCAAAGCACATTCAATCGATGGCTGATTCTATTATGGGGCTTGTGCATTATCTCCTTCTGTAATCTCAGTTGTTTGCTTTGGGGATCTTCCATCTTGAAGATTTACAGTGAGCTCTAAAAAGAGGAGAAGCCAAACTGGGATTATATGTTGTGTGACAGCTCTGTTTGGAGGCCCAGTGAAAGGATGGGAGAAAGGCATCAATGAGGGATTTAAAATATATGTATTGTTGTTGTTCCCCACAATTTTCTTGGCAATACATGGATTTATAATTTAGGAGTAAAAATAGAGTTAGAAGGCTGACATCATGGAGACTTGATCCTGCTGGCTGTCTCATTTCTGCAGCTCGAGTACATCTGGCCTCTGGTTGAAAACACCTGAAATCTTTCTGTGTTCAGCTACTCCTACGTACTCTAAATCGAAGCATTCTCTGTTGTATAAACTTGGGTTAAAACAGACTGTCTTTTTCCAAATTAAATTTAATTTGTCTAATGCTGGTAGGAAGGACTGGATTTTTCCATATGCTCTAGTAAAGCTCCTGCCTTTTAGAAGGAAGACTGGACAATAACGTGAGCTAAGGAAGCAAACATTGAAAAGAACAGTGCCTTCATTCTTACTACTATGGCTGATGATTTTTTGTTTGTGTGTTTGTTATTTTTTATTGTGTACATTTTTATACTCTCCTTTTGACAATATAACTATTTGCTTTTCTAAACTTGTTAAATATATCTATTTTTACCAAAGGTATTTAATATTCTTTTTTTTTATTACAACCTAGATCAACTATTTTTTAGTTTTGTGAGACTTTAAAGCCAGATTTATACAGTTGGAGGAACAGAGATGTGGTTACAGTGGGAAAGAAGCGTGATCTCTTTGTGGTTTGTTCCAACATAGTGAAAAGTACAGTTTTTCACCTGAATGCACAGTAATATTAGAGATGTGTGGATGAAGCTCTAAGCTTGCTAGCTCCATGAGACTAAAAATATGAGAGACAGAGGTTACTATAACCGGTTTCAGAAGCTGACTTTAAAAATTCCCTCTCTCCATACTGGCCTTTGTTCAGGTAGAGAAGAAATGAGCATAGATAGATGCATTCTGGCTTGTTTAACTCTTTAATTTCTTTAAAGTAGAATGACCTACAATGTAAGACAAGAAAGCAGTGGCTTGCAGCTGTCATGATGCATCATGGTCATGGGAAGGCAGCCTTGTCAATGTTGAAGTGTATGGTTTTCCATTGGCAGAAATAGCTGTTTAAGTACTGTTCACTCACAGGAACATAACACTCTGCAGTGCAGTTTGATGAACTATGGTATTGTTCTTCTGTATGTTATATTCTTTAACCAATACACTTATCCCACCCTATGCAAATTGAAACGGAAACAATAAAGTATTTTGCTTGTAAAATGCTTTAATATTATGCCTAGTTTATTTTTTTGACTATTGGATTTTCAGATTGTAATGAATCACAAAATAAAGTAATAATGCTAATTTTGGGAGAATAAATATTTCAGTGTGGTCGCGTATTTGTACCTGTCAATATACAATCTAATGGGAAAAGTTAGGATGGTGATTTTCTCCTTACCATGTTGAAAGTCAGCTCTTGAAACAGAAGATTTCTGTTGCCAAGACTTTATTCTGTTGCTTTATTAATTCTGCATTACTGGAAATCCACAAGAAGAGAAAGGAGAGGAATTAATGTGATGCTATTTGTATAAACATTCAAAATGTTCAAAATTGTGTGGATGTGAAGCCATCAGATTGAAATAACATCTTCTGTTATTGTTTCCATAGTGAAAATGAATTCTGATGAAAATTTGGTTTTTTGCAAGTTGGTATGACTTTCTGATACCAGTTCTGGAAAATACTCAGGTGGCTTCTTATTTTGTCCCCACCCTCAAACTCCTACTCAATAAGAAAAATATCTGGTGTAAATGTGACATATAATTATCTAGTCTGAATATTAACCCTGTGTCAGAATTCAGAATTATGGTCACAAAAGAAACCTGGTTTACTTGAGTTTTGAGTCTTCGACCAGAAGTGTGTTGCAGGGATGTTGGGGATGTTTTTGCATTAATGTTGTCCCCCTTTTTTTTTTTTTTATTTAAAAAGTTTTTGAACAGCAAGTCAAGGTAAAGACAGAAATCATAGCCTCTGGAATCATAATTCAGCAGAAGAATCAAAAAATGTAATTCCATTACAGAAATTTGTGCTGGGGGAAATGCAGGGGGTCTTATCCTCTCTGTAGACTTGCTAGGAGAAGAAGTCCTGTTTTCTTGATGCTTGGCTTCTTCTCCTTCAGGTTCTTCAGCTGAAGCCAAGGATTGGTGTCCGGGGATTGCATAAATCATTGACAGATGTACCCTTGGAACACCATGAGGAGTGTGACTGTGTGTGCAAAGGGAATACTGAAGGATAAACATGATTTAATTGTGCTGTTTTCTTTCAAAGCACATTCAATCGATGGCTGATTCTATTATGGGGCTTGTGCATTATCTCCTTCTGTAATCTCAGTTGTTTGCTTTGGGGATCTTCCATCTTGAAGATTTACAGTGAGCTCTAAAAAGAGGAGAAGCCAAACTGGGATTATATGTTGTGTGACAGCTCTGTTTGGAGGCCCAGTGAAAGGATGGGAGAAAGGCATCAATGAGGGATTTAAAATATATGTATTGTTGTTGTTCCCCACAATTTTCTTGGCAATACATGGATTTATAATTTAGGAGTAAAAATAGAGTTAGAAGGCTGACATCATGGAGACTTGATCCTGCTGGCTGTCTCATTTCTGCAGCTCGAGTACATCTGGCCTCTGGTTGAAAACACCTGAAATCTTTCTGTGTTCAGCTACTCCTACGTACTCTAAATCGAAGCATTCTCTGTTGTATAAACTTGGGTTAAAACAGACTGTCTTTTTCCAAATTAAATTTAATTTGTCTAATGCTGGTAGGAAGGACTGGATTTTTCCATATGCTCTAGTAAAGCTCCTGCCTTTTAGAAGGAAGACTGGACAATAACGTGAGCTAAGGAAGCAAACATTGAAAAGAACAGTGCCTTCATTCTTACTACTATGGCTGATGATTTTTTGTTTGTGTGTTTGTTATTTTTTATTGTGTACATTTTTATACTCTCCTTTTGACAATATAACTATTTGCTTTTCTAAACTTGTTAAATATATCTATTTTTACCAAAGGTATTTAATATTCTTTTTTTTTATTACAACCTAGATCAACTATTTTTTAGTTTTGTGAGACTTTAAAGCCAGATTTATACAGTTGGAGGAACAGAGATGTGGTTACAGTGGGAAAGAAGCGTGATCTCTTTGTGGTTTGTTCCAACATAGTGAAAAGTACAGTTTTTCACCTGAATGCACAGTAATATTAGAGATGTGTGGATGAAGCTCTAAGCTTGCTAGCTCCATGAGACTAAAAATATGAGAGACAGAGGTTACTATAACCGGTTTCAGAAGCTGACTTTAAAAATTCCCTCTCTCCATACTGGCCTTTGTTCAGGTAGAGAAGAAATGAGCATAGATAGATGCATTCTGGCTTGTTTAACTCTTTAATTTCTTTAAAGTAGAATGACCTACAATGTAAGACAAGAAAGCAGTGGCTTGCAGCTGTCATGATGCATCATGGTCATGGGAAGGCAGCCTTGTCAATGTTGAAGTGTATGGTTTTCCATTGGCAGAAATAGCTGTTTAAGTACTGTTCACTCACAGGAACATAACACTCTGCAGTGCAGTTTGATGAACTATGGTATTGTTCTTCTGTATGTTATATTCTTTAACCAATACACTTATCCCACCCTATGCAAATTGAAACGGAAACAATAAAGTATTTTGCTTGTAAAATGCTTTAATATTATGCCTAGTTTATTTTTTTGACTATTGGATTTTCAGATTGTAATGAATCACAAAATAAAGTAATAATGCTAATTTTGGGAGAATAAATATTTCAGTGTGGTCGCGTATTTGTACCTGTCAATATACAATCTAATGGGAAAAGTTAGGATGGTGATTTTCTCCTTACCATGTTGAAAGTCAGCTCTTGAAACAGAAGATTTCTGTTGCCAAGACTTTATTCTGTTGCTTTATTAATTCTGCATTACTGGAAATCCACAAGAAGAGAAAGGAGAGGAATTAATGTGATGCTATTTGTATAAACATTCAAAATGTTCAAAATTGTGTGGATGTGAAGCCATCAGATTGAAATAACATCTTCTGTTATTGTTTCCATAGTGAAAATGAATTCTGATGAAAATTTGGTTTTTTGCAAGTTGGTATGACTTTCTGATACCAGTTCTGGAAAATACTCAGGTGGCTTCTTATTTTGTCCCCACCCTCAAACTCCTACTCAATAAGAAAAATATCTGGTGTAAATGTGACATATAATTATCTAGTCTGAATATTAACCCTGTGTCAGAATTCAGAATTATGGTCACAAAAGAAACCTGGTTTACTTGAGTTTTGAGTCTTCGACCAGAAGTGTGTTGCAGGGATGTTGGGGATGTTTTTGCATTAATGTTGTCCCCCTTTTTTTTTTTTTTATTTAAAAAGTTTTTGAACAGCAAGTCAAGGTAAAGACAGAAATCATAGCCTCTGGAATCATAATTCAGCAGAAGAATCAAAAAATGTAATTCCATTACAGAAATTTGTGCTGGGGGAAATGCAGGGGGTCTTATCCTCTCTGTAGACTTGCTAGGAGAAGAAGTCCAGTCATGAATTTTGGGGTAGATATTTGGTGGCGGCAGAGTAATGGGGAGTTTCTGGAACCTATCCTGATTATGGAGAGTAATGTTTTCCAAATGTCACAAGTTTGGTGATTAGTTTTTTGTACTGCCCTCCTCTGGCTCACTTTCTTCCTTGCCAATTTCTTGAACCAGTTTCCTTCCCAACTGCTTTCTATGGACCTGCATCTGAGCTCCTCACCCCTTTGCTCCTTGTATCCCAGCTTCACAGGGCTGTTTCTCTTTTCTGACCCAAAATCAGCATCCTTTCTGTTTGCCACCCTCTTGTCAAGCACCATTGAGCTCTGTGCCTCCCCCTCGGCTCCATGCTCAAGCTTTGTCTTCTCACCACTTTTGCCTAGACTTTGTTTTTGGACGTTCAGGACGTTCAGGAGATTTGGCACTCCACCTCCTCCCTAGCTGAAAGAGTCTGGGCAGGCTCATTTCTCCTGCAGGAGGGGGTGTGGGAAAGGCAGCAGCTGAGGGGAGCAGTGAAGGGTGCAGTTCTCCTGCCTGGTGCTGCAACCTGGGTCCGGCCAGGCAGAGCAGCTGCCCCTGGCCATGGGTGACATCTGAGCAAAAGGTGTGGTAAAAACTGACTGAAGATATTAATCATTGATTACTAACAAGCAACTAATGGTGCCTTTCACAGCTACAGGAAATGGCAGCTGAATGCAAGGATGTGTGGAAAAAGATTGACAAAAGTGGGTAGTAAGCCTGTGATTTTTCTAATGCGGAATACAAGTTGCAAGTTTTGATCTTACATCTTTGTGGAGATTTTTTTAAAGTGTTGCTGTCTATTTTAAGCCATGAATTCCTGAATTGCATTAATGTAAGCATCAGTGTTTGGCAATAATGGCTGTTTCTAATGGGTCTGAACAGTGGAAACAATCGAATAGAATGAAGTCGCTCCTGTATACAGACAAAATCCAAATAGCATAGTCTGGATTTTGTAGGTTTTATCCTATGCCCAATAAATGTCTTCAGTTAAAAGTAATTGTTCCCCCCAGAGGAATAGGTGGGGGAACTGATGACTGATGTTGAGCCTTGTTTTTATGCATTCTGTAGATGCTCACATTCCTGGAACCCTCCTGTCAGCTATGGCCAGCATGAGAGTCATGTGGAGAAGCACCATATCTTTACTCACTGAGAGCGTTAACTGCAGATCTCTTGGCTCTTAAATTAGTTTAAGTGGTTTTGCTCTATGTCTGCCTGGTTGAACAGGCTTTCAGCTCCTTTTCAGCAGAAGAGGAGAAAAAAAATGTGGATGATACAACAGTGTATGGAGAAAAAGATAGACAGAAGCACAAAGATTTGGTTTTTATTAGCTAGTGCATCAGCTAATGCAAGCTGTTACCTGATTTCCTTTCTAACAAAGAACTGTGTTGGAACTCTTAAAAATTTGCAATTCAGATGCTAGCTCCTTAAATAGTCTCATTTTGATTACTCCAAACTCTGAAAACAAAAATTGTAAACATTTACTTTCTGTTTGTCTTCTGAAGATACAATGGTAGTGCTACTGTTCAAAGCTCTCTCATGAAACCTCATGGAGAAATGCTAAAGAATCATGGTTGCAAGGTTCTTGTTCAAACCAGGTGCTGAAGCTAAGTAGACCAACTTTTCTCATTCTGTTTGTCATATGATATTTAAATTACTTTCAGCAAGATTGGTCTTTATATCACTTTTTGCATGGGATGCTTTATAAATTTGCCTTCAAAAGCCCTTTTGTGCACCTCTTAAGCCCAGTGGTTTTGTTTGTCTGCCAAAATCACAGTGTAAAAAATATGGCTGCTTATTTCAGCATAAATTGGGCAAACTTTTCGGGGAAAACAGTTTGCCTGTTGCCTCACTGGAATTCTTCTAGATTGTTGAAAGTAAAATAACTTTACAGCTCAGTCATGGGAGAAAGGTGACAGGTTTTTTTGCAATTGTGATAGCACATAAGCTATATTCCTGCTCTGAATCTTGCTCTGTGTCAGCCTTCACTGAGCTGGTCTGTCTTCGTCAAGTATAGAGGCAAAGTCTGGCCCTCCCAGATGAGGCAGCTCTGTTAGGTGCATAAGGTTCATCAACAGGAATACCCCATATACAGGCCTATTTTCTGAACAATACAGTGCTTTCTCAAAGAGTCTTAAGGAGTTCTGGAGTATGGAATGGCTTTCCAGATAGCTGATTTGGCCAGCTTTTTTTTTGCCTAATGAAGTAAAGACAGAAGTGCCACTTTGACTCAAGCCCTTGTTGCCTTCATCAGATTCTGCTGCACTAAAGACAGATCCAAGCTAGCTTGGGTGTGGTGTCTCTCCTGTTTAGGGTGAGTGATAAACCACATCTCAGTAGACTTGCTTTCCTTTCACTGTGCAGAATCTCAGTAAATTAGCAAGGTTGGCAAGAAAACTTGCTTATCTTTGTCCTGCTTCACTCATATCTGTGGAGTGGATCTTGTCTCAGCACCTGAAACTAAGAGAGAAGGCCAGTGAAGGCCATAATGTTTAGGGTTCTTTTTTGAAAAACAGCATCACACAGTGATCAGAACAATTATCAACTTTGAGACTCAAAAGATAGTAAAATTAACTTCACTACTTTGTTCAAAAGGCTTCATTTAGAGACTGAGAAGAAGAAAATATTTAAACTTTGATTTCACTCTTTTAGAGGTTTTCCACAATTTCAGAAGAGAGGCTGCTTTTCACCCCCATTAATAGTTTTTTATTCTGTATCCTTTTGTCATAAATTGAGTGATTACCCTCAAAAACAGTAAAGTAAACACGTAAGTCTCTATTTCCTCAGGTTTTAAAAGCCTGGACCCCCTGATTCTTTCAGCCTTCAAGGTGGCATCTCCTTTATTGTGACTTATGTACTTTTCAGTGAGGAGAAATCAGTGACCTGTGTACCATATAGCATCTTTATGCTTGCAGGCTAAGCAGACTTCTGGTACACTTGCAGAGAGGAGGTGCCAAGCAGGAATTGGCTTTTTTGGTGCCTTCACATAATTGTAAAGTCATAGCAGACTAGCTGAAGGGTGTAAGTAATTCAAATGAACAAAATTCCACCATTGTTCTCCAGAAAGGATGAGCCCCATGTGCAAAGCCTCAAATCTGTTTACCTGTTTAGTTAGTTTTTCATGTCTCATGTTGAAGGTAAGCGTTGAAAGACAAAGCATATCTGAGGTATAAGAAGCTTTTTTATCCAGAGCCTTAAGCAACGAACTATAACAACGATTTTACTCTGTGTTATGTTGTGTAGTTAAATATCAGAGCTTAAGCAAAAACTTCTGATACAGTTAGAAGTAATCTCCACTTGGCTGGGGAGCAGGGTGAGAGGGCATCCTTTCCTGACAATTTTATGGCATCTGGCTCTTTGGGAAGCAGTCTGTACATATATGTGAGATATGGTTGGCATATTTGGTCCTTGGTGACAGGCTGGCTTCCACTTAGAAGACTGATTATTGATTATGAAGAATTAGGAGTCTATGAATAGGAAAACAAGCAAAAGGCCTGTGTTGCCTTAGACCAAGTGATCATCTAGTTCAGCATTCTTGTCTCTATTCATAGTGATCATTGATGAAAGCATACAAGTATGTTATGCTTTTCAAATTCCATAAATCAGCAGTTTAGGACTCCTTTAGCCAGAGTTTGAATTACAGCCACTAACATCCTCAGCAGCAGCTGTAAAACACAGCCCATTTAAATAAATGGATGTCTTCTGCATGATGTGATCGCAGAGTGCTGAAATTCAGTGCAGGTTCTGCCTCACAGAAAGATGGTTATCATAAGTGTCTTAAACTTGATTTCCTTTGTCACACCTGAGCTGAACAGGTTCAAAATGAGCAGATCAGCTGTTTCACTACCAAAAAGACAGGGGGATCATGAAGTAACTTTTACACTGGAGAAGCAACACACTTCTTGCATGCACTATGAAGTGTACAAGAAAAGTAATAAAAGTGTCATACGGACTAATTAATTTCAGGAAGGATAGAAAAAGTTACTAATTGTTCTTTTACAAAGCATTGTTAGCGTATGTATTTCCTTCTGTGCATTTAATTACACCCAAGGCATCAGCCAAGTTGAAAAATCTTTTCTCATACATTTGGCATATTCTTTTTTTCCCATCACTTTCAGATAAATTAAAATATTAGCATGTTTTTGGCGCTGAAATTTTGACTATTGCTAACAATAGTTCAAGAAGTATTGAAGGCAAACTTTAAAGCATAGCCATTGCTAAACAGAGATGATGTGTAAACATCTCAAAAAAAAGAGACAAAATTATGGCCTAAACCACAGTGGAAGTCTGACTTTGAAGAATTCCTTTCAGTCACCTTGGCAATTGCACATTTCCAGTAGTTAAGCAGTGTGGCACCTTAATGCCAAAAATGTAGCTTTTTTTCTACTTGTAAAAATAAGGATTTATTCCATGCAATTAATGAAACGAAACTAGGCTACTATATTAGAGAAATTAATGAAGTGTGGGCTGGATGAGCTGGCAGTGAGATGGATTGAAAACTGGATGGTCAACCCAGAAGAAACTCCAGTTGGAGAGCAGTATGTGGGTCAGTAGGAGTGACCCAGGATCAGTATTGGGTCCAGTCCTGTTCAGTATCTTTACTGGTGGATGTTGGGGCAGAGTGAATACACCCTCAGCAAATTTAGATGACACCAAAATGGGAGGAGTGACTGATACACCAGAGGGTTGTGCTGCTGTGCAGAAGGACTTTGACAGGCTGGAGAAAGGGACTACAGGAGCCCCATGACGTTCAGCAAAATGAAGTGCCAAGTCCTGCATCTGGAGAGGAACAACCCTAGGCACCAGTTCATTCCAGGGGCCACCAAGCTGTAAAGCAGCTTTGAGGAAAAGGATCTGAAGGTCCTTCTTGGTGGAAACCAAGTTGAACATGAGCCAGCAACGTGCATCTGTGGCAAAGAAGCCTAATGGTGTCACAGGCTGCATTAGGAAGAGTGTTGCCAGCAGGGCAAGGGAGCCGAGCCTTTCTCTCTGCTCAGCACTGCTGAGGGCTCACCTGGAGTGCTGTGTCCAGTTCTAGGCTCCCCCGTACAAGAGAGACCTGGATGTACTGGGGAGAGTGCAGCAAAAGTCCACTAAGTTAAATAAGGGACTGGAGAACCTCTTGTATGAAAAAAGGCTAAGAGAGGTGTGAATGTGCAGCCTGAAAAAGAGAAGGCTTGAGGAGGATCTCATAAATTTGTACAAATACCTGAAAGGAAAGTGCAAAGAGGATGGAGCCAGGTTCTCTTCAGTGTTTCTCAGTGATTGACAGGACCAGAGGCAATGGACACAAACTGAAAAGCTGGAGTTTCCCTCTGAACGTCAGGAAATGCTTTGTCACTGTGAGGGTGACAAAGCACTGGCAGAGTTTTCACAAAGAATCTCCCTGCTTGTAGATATTCAAAAGCCATCTGGACATGTACGTGGTGAGCTGGCTTTAGGTGGCCCTGTTTGAGCAAAGGACTTGAACTAGATGAGTTCCAGGGGTCCCTTCCAAGCTCAGCCTTTCTGTGAGCACGCATCTTTAGCACACATCTAATTTCTACAAACATTAAATCTTTGTCTTAACACCGAGATTTTCAAATCATCATAGAACAAAGAATTAATAAGCACAGAGTCAAGTATTATGCTATAAAGGATATACCTAGGCATCAAATTGCCTTGTAATGTTTATGATCTGATAAATTCTTCAGTTTCTCCCAGAAAAAGCTTCTAAGGGTTTATATCTGCTTTGTTAATTATTGCTTTCAAGATAAAAACTGAAGATAAGGATGTGAAATAACAGTATGTTATGTGATAGGAAATGGCCTATATCTAGGCCAATATCCTGTGTGAAATCACACCTTTATTTTTCAAGCAAGATCAAGTTTCTTGTATAAGAGATAGCCTTTGAACTCTTACCAAATTTCTTACAGGAAATTTGTTACAGAATTTCTTACAGAGCATCTCTGTGTTTTAGTTTTGCTTTATGTAGCAATAAGAACATAGACATTTTCCCCTCATACTGGCTAGCAGTACTTTGCCCTGACAAAAGGTACCTCATAGGAGCAAAAAGAGCCTGTGAGTTTCTAGTCATTTGGTAAATGACATCAGAGCAATTTTATGGCATGTCCAGGGGCAGCAATGCCAGGAATGGTGCCACACAGGATGATGATAACCATCCACTCACGGATAGGCCACTATGTAAATACCCACAGGATGCACGGCTGGGGACCAGTACCCCTGGGAGTCAACCGTGGAAAGGATGCTCTTCTTCAAAGCTGACTTGTCCTTGATTTTCTTTGAGAGAATATGTAAAGGCAAATGAAATCATCCTAGTCTTCCTGGAAAAAGAAAAAAAAAAAAGAGATTGTTGAACTATCCTAATGCTTAAAAATTCTTTTTGCCTCGTGGGAATGTGGAAAAACAATAGAGCATTTAAGCAATGCTGAAGTTCCCCTTGCCCATGCTCAAGGTGGCATTTAGATCAGTAAAGGCAACATTCTTTCCAGTGTGAAAGCAGTGAAGAGGGTTCTCTATATAAATAATTTACTCTATAAGTACCCGAATTAACGTATCACTGCCATACTAACCACAACCAACCACGTCAAAGCACTTTGTGTGGTGGGTTAAAATTCTTGCCTTAAATATGGTAGCATAGTTCATAATTATTTTAAGTAATCTTAATGGATTTTAGAATTTTGGCTGCCCTCGCAGAATCCTCGGAGGTCACTCTGAGTGATGGCTGCAGTGTAAAGTTTCTTTGTGACCTTTGGGACAGTTTTAAACCCTGAGATCATGACAGCAATCTTATTTAAATGCAAGAGAAGAGGTCAGGTGGAGATAAAGTTTCAGGAAGATGGCTAGTGACACCACTCCTAGTTGGCAGAAAGGGGACTCCAGTTCCTGAGCTAGGATTGTCTTGTCTCTTCAAACTTAAATTTCCTTCCAATAGGAAAATGTAAAAAGATTAAAATAAAAAACCTGTAATCAAATATTTAACTTTGTTAGTTTTCATATATTCTTTTTGTGCACGTTCTTCTGTATTGCAAACAGTGCATCAGGACTGCCTGAGCCTCAGCATATTCTTCCTGCCTTCAAGCTATGCTAATAGGCCTCAGAAAGTAGAAACGGTCTTTTTTTGGATGTTCCAGATCAGTGTCAGTGTAGTGACGAAATAGAATTAGTAAGTGGAGAAGAGCAGCTAGTCCATGCTAAATTTAAAAATTTAAAGCTCAGTATCTCTACAGATGAAAAATGGAAGAGCCAGAGGAACCCTTTATGGACACAAATATAAGGTAAGCACCTCTTGAGAGCCAGTGGGCTGTAGGGTTTGACTTTATTACTGCCTTTAAAAGTCTCCCCTTTGAGCAAAAGAAAAAAGGCATCAGGAACTAAGCTTTGAAAAGGGACTGGGATGTAGGAAGACTGAAGAAACTAAGCACAAGGCAATGGGTGGTGTTTACGAAGGAAGCTGGTTGTGTTTGGGAACTGGTGGTGTTCACTGTTTGAGGAGCTCTGAAGGAATAGGGTGGGTATCTCAATTGCAGGAAGATGAGTTGTGTTTTACACTGCTCTGATTCTGCCTGACAGTGTAGGATGCCAAAAACAAGCATGGCAGAGACCTGTTAATGGGCACCTTGACTCCAGCAGGCTGAAGGGGTCTCACTGGTGCCTAAGTCGAAGTCTTCTCGGAGGCCACAAAGGCAGAAGCACTCCTGACTGGCCTTGCAAGGGTATGCCATCAGGGACAGACAGGGTCTAGGCAGGGAGTATGCTGTACTGGGAGAGATCTGCCATGCCTTCACACCTGGGTACCAAATGTGCTGTTCTGGGTGATGTTTCTTTGGATGTGTTGTGAGGTATGGCTTCTCTCAGGCTGTAGAGGGAAACTCATCTCCCAAGGTTCTGTCTGGTTTGTCATTACTTTGTGAAGTCATAAAAGATTAAGGTTTTGTCAGAATATTTTCCTGTCCTTTCCTTCTTTTCACTGAATGTTTTGCTCTCTTTGCCATTCTGCCATAAGAAAGAGTACATCTTTGGTTTGAGCTGCAGTTCTCAGTGGTGAGAGCCTCAGCTGTGGCTGTGCCTCGAGCCAGTGCTTTTCAGGGTGCATTCTAATTCAGTTGACTGCTTTTATTTTGTCCTTCAGTAATTTGATCAATAGTCAAAACCTGATTGTTTTCAAAGGCAGTGTAAAGAGAGTGTGGGAGGAAGAGCAGGCAGTGCAGAAAGTGCTGGAATTGCAAGCTGGGATACAGGGGGACTGAGCTCTTGAGACAGTGAAACAAAGTGGGGGGGTTGGTGAAACTAAGCTGTGGTGTGCTTCTTATGGTGGGGGAAAGTTCAGATAGCTGTCAGGAAGGCAATTGCTTTTGGAGTTGAATGCCAAAGATTGTGGCTCAGAGATATCAGTAAGCAAGTTTGGACTGCGGAGAGGGTGTGGAGGGGAAGACTACAGCCTGGGATTGTCGCCCTATCCATGAAACAGTGGATGGTTACTTCCATCTTAAAGAAATGCAATAGTGGGATTTACTGCCACCCAAATACTTTAAAATACTTAATTTTGTCATGTGACACAAATTTCTCACTCTGGGATTATATAGTAGAATTACACACTAAATTTATTATTTGATATTTGGTTGCTGCATCTCGCTTTTGACCAAGTAAATTAAAAAGTTACCTTTTCTATAATTATAGCAATGTTGTTTTATCCATGGGTCTTATCACTGGTACCATTATGGATGGGGAGGTATAGAAGTCCAGGATATCTAGAAGTGTACAGCTTTCACAGCCTCTGAGCAGAAACATTTTGTCCTGTGCAAGCAAATCTACTATGGAGAGGGTAGGCTGTGATTCTTGAAGGCCTGGCCAACACATTGACTGAGGAATGTGCATTTAATAGGTTGCAAGGAGACATGCATTGTGTTTAAATTCAATGAGCCAAATACTCAGCTGTTCCTATTTCGTGTTAAAGCATAGAATAGAGGGAAAGATTGTAAGGAGGAGAAGGGATTTGGAGAGGTTGTCTGCTGTTTGCTGAAAAGCCATTCAAGACTGTAATGGCAAGAGCTTGGTTGTGGTTGCACATGGCTGAGGAAAACTTAAAGAGGCTGAGCATTTGGTTAAAACATACAATATGCATAAAAACTTAGGATCAGACCTATGATTTAAGTTTACTGTGACTGAGAAACTGGCTAATATTTAATTCTAAACAGAAAAAAGAAATGTTTCAATGTATTGGCTATTTCCTAATTATTGGGGCATGTCCTCTTCAGCTTCAGTCTATTATCATTTAATTCAGCAAATCCTGAAACTTTACAGCTGGAAAGAGCTGCTGCAATTTCCATTTATGTGACATGAGTACTTTGAGACTCAAATCTAACAAGTGGGAAATTAATTTAAAAAGAAAACTTGCTTGTATACGTCTCTTAGACATTTTCTCCCGCTATGCAATCAAGAATATCTTTACTTTGATAGTTTAGTCTTCTGTTTGCTGTGTTAAGTTCCTTGGTGTTCCCTCAGCCTATTGTGCTTGATTTCATTTTTACTCTAGGTGCAGTATTTTCAGTAATCAGAGGTATTATGTTTAATTTTCTATTATTTGAAACTTTTCTTTTTACTGGAGCTCCAGCAAAATTGTTTACCAGAGGTACATACTGTGAAGTATATTTTCCTGAGTTTCCCATGGGTGAAATAAATTGCTTCATGTGGGAAGAATGGGAAGATAACATGATGCATTCACTCTACAAGAGATTTTTAAAAGTATTTTTTTATTTGCAGTGGAATATTCAGCTTTCTACATAAAGTTAGAAAGCTTTTTGACATGTACTTTTTTTTGCTAATATGTTTGTCCTTTCAGAAGAAACTGAGAGCTTAAGACTATTTCCAAGTATGTTGCCTGTCAGTTTAGTGACTGTCAATTTAGTTGTATCAGACATCTGAGTATGGATTCATTTGCCCAATAACAAACACAAACAGACCCTCTTTCCTGCTGGGCAGGCACAAAGGCACATTGGGGAGCCTCTGAGGGCAGGGCTGTGTGTTCTGCCGAGCTGCCTGTCCTGTGTGTCTCCTCACCTCTGGTGCATGACAAGTCTGAAGCAAAGGGAAATTTCAGTGCTATTACCATGCACTCTTTCAGCTGGGGAGAGCTGGGCTGGAGACCTCTCTTCTCCATTTTTAGTGCTTCTGCTGTGTCTTTATATTGATACATTTCCTAGCGTAGAGATATTGAAATCATCTTATTTTCTTCTCTTTTTAAGAAGTGGATGGGGGCCCATCAAGCAGTCTGTCAGCTGCCCTGTTTTCCACATGGTCTTCTGTGGATATGTCTGCACAGTGTTTAGAGCAGGAGTGCACATTTGAAGAAGGAATGCATGTAAATACCTAGACACACAGGTTGTGTACAGCAGATCACACCGTACAGCTTTATAGCTCCTTCACAAATGAATGTGCACAAATGCTGGAAGGCTACTAGTTTGGATATTTGTCACAGAGAGATCCTCTTAATGGTAATCTTTTCTTTCACTTTTTATAATATTGGAAAAATTGTCCAAATTAATACTGATTTTTGCTTGATGTATTCTCTGCCAAGGTTGGCGCTGGATTGTTATGAGCTCCAAGTGGTTTTAAAATCAAATTTTCTTTGATGACAGAGACACATTCTAAGCTGTGTGCCTATTTTCTCTCTTGTGATATTCCATAAACACCTTTAATGAGCTGGCAGATTACACAATAATGAATTGCCCTTTCAGTTTGCATGGGAAAGTTTATCTTTTTGCCAGAGCAGAACACAGCAGAAATGTTTATTTCATGCATTACAAAAAACCAGAGAAATTGGGACTGTGAGTCTGAACTACAGATTCTGTGCTGTTATAAGCAAAGTCTGTGCTTCCAAGTTTAATGTAATAACATCTTTTTCTCCTCTGCCTGCAAATGGTAATGTTTCAGACTGGAAATCAGCATTATATTCTTGGTGCTGCCACTGATGGTTGATGAATTGCTGAGCAAGTCCCTCTCCCTTCCTTAATTTACCCTGTTGGATGTAGTGCCTCTTTGCAAGGCACTTTGAATTCTGAATATGGAATTGCCATGCTAAATGCAACTTTATTTGTTATAAGCTGGTTTGGAATAATACCACATAGATGAACCCAGGGATATACAGAATGAAAAGGAAATGGAACTGCAGAAATTTTTGTCATGTAATTGAATTGCTGCATAAGGGGAAGACAGTGATTTCCCCAGGTAATTATTTCACAAAGTGCTGAGATGCTGCATGCAGCATTCATAATTTTGAAACTTCTGCATTCTCACAGTAACCCAGTCATGCATTAAAATGGAAGTGTGGTACCTTTTTGTTTTGGTTGGATTTTTTAAGCACATCTTCATTAGTGCAAGTTTCTTTCCAAATCAGCAGAACTAGTGTTGCACCATTTAAAGGTTGCAATGGATTCCAGCTTTTGGGTTGGTATGTGTCTGCATTGCTTCAGATGGAATAATAGCCCAGCAAATTAAAGTTAATGAAAGTGTGAATTACCTGAAAAGCCAGGAGTTCAGGAGTAGTTGTTTTTTTCAGTGGTTCTGTCTTCCTTGAAGCTTTTTCTTACCACCTGTAGCTTGAAGGATAATACGGAAATCGCTTTACTTTCTATGGATTATTTGGAAATGTGAGCATTAATGGGATTGAAATAAATTGGTTTTCATTAGGTCAGATGCCTTTTCACCACTATACTGTGTATGTGATATATTAGAAATCCGTGTTCAATATGTCACTAACAGTCATTTTAATTTCTGGATAAATTTGCAAATGGTATTTATTCCTGTTTTAGGGACCATTTCTGAAGTAACTGGGAGAACTTTACACTTCTTAGTCTTCTTTATAGACATAGCAAATGCTTCTCTCTAACCTAAAACATCTTGCAGTATTCAAATTATTTTCTGAAGATCTTTTTCTTCTTTCTCACTCCTTCTATTGAAAGAAATCCAAATTTATATTTCTTTTGGCAGCTACAAATATAAAAACTTATCAGCAAGAATATAAAATTTGAGTCTGACTATCTAAATTAACATACTTTTTAAAAAGGCCTAAAACTGTGGAGCTTAAATATAACATGTGGCTCCAGATTGGCACCGGACTGTTGAAAATCTCTGGAGTATAGTATTAATGTTTCAAAATGAAAAGTGATATTTCTTTATATATATATGTATACATGTGTATTTCCTTATTTGTGCATTCATAGGCTAGACTTTACATTTAGAGTGAAAACATCCCTGGTTGCATGTGTGTCTGTTTCAGCTCTTACCTTTTGTATGAAATTAGCTTTGCCTTCTTACCATACATTCTTGTGTTATGCACATATTTCTATTAATTTTCTATGCTGTCTTCCTAACATAATATTGACAAAAGAATGAGTGGTAAAGAGTGCAAATTACAGAGAAAGAAATGTCTTCAGTGCTGCATATTTTACCGTTACACTCAGTGACAACAGGGAAGCTTCTTCCTATCCCCAGTCTCATTACCCCAATTATGAACCAATGTTGAATGTTTTAAGATTCAGACACACTGTTGCAAAAATAAACACTTTATTGATAAAGCAATAAGGTTATTTTCTCTTTTCATCTTTGTTAATCAAGACCTTTGTTCAGTTAAAGCCAGTGATTTCATTGCAATAATTTTATGCTGTGGGAAAATAATAGTTTGACTATTATTATACAGTGGGGTATGTGGTATTTATAGAGATAAGTTACAAACTCTTAAAACCAAGATTTTTAAATTGGAAGTGTTGACACAGGCTTCATTCTGCTGGCATAATAAATTCTATTACAGTATTCATTATAAGAATTTCCAGTCCTTTTATAGACTATGGAGTCTCTGGAAAGCAAATGAAGTAAAGAATTACTAGACTATCACAGAAGCTCCTCACAGTTATTACTTAAAAGTAGCATATGATTTGGAGTGTTACTTTTTCTTTCCAGGAATATTTTCCTTTTCTCCAGACAGTGGGACTTCAGTATAACTTGATTTGTTTGAAGCCATCTTTTTTTGGAAAAGAAAATCAATTTGACATAATCTTATTGTTAGTTTTAGGGGGAAAAAAGATACAAAAGCCTTGTCTGAATAGCACCTTTTGATCCATCTCACAAATGTGTGATATTTCTAATATTTTATTATTTTCTGAATCCAATAGGTGAGATGTGTGAGCTGTCTTTCTTATATAAATCATGGTGCACCACCTTGTTGAAGGGTTCATATGCATTTTCACCCACAAAGAATTTCACTATGCGTAAAAGCAACTCCCACACATGTACAGCTTTAATTCCTTCTGGTTTGTATCAGTCACTGCTAGAAGTAAGTATTTCTTATTCTTATCATGTCTGCAGTTGCAGAAAATCATAGGAGACATTAATTAGCATATAAAACATATGATATATTTCACATTACTGGAAAGAGACTGAACAGAATATTTTGATTCCCCCATATTTTTCTGTAGATTCAATTTGGTTGTCAGACTGGCACAGGCTGGAGGAGAGGTTGTATTGTATTTTATTGTGCCATATTGTATATATACATATTTCTATAAAATAGCCTGAATCTTCACAAGAAAAAGTGAAAAAACCCTCAGGCATCTCACAAATACTAGCAGAAAGATCCAGGTGGACAGGATTTAATGTTCTTGTATGGGTATTTAGTCATGGATGAAATTTCTGTTAAGAAACTGTGAATTTGTGATGTATGCATCATAAAAACTCCAACTCTTCTTCTGTAAGTATTGGGTGTCCTTGAAGTTATTCAAACATCTACATGGAATCAGGTGTATCAGGTGGACAAGACAAGATATTAAGTCTGAGGAACTGTTTGGATGTTCTTTAATGGACCAAAAAGTATCTTATGGCCGTGGTGATGACTTTTCCAGAAGACAAGGGGAGGGTATGATGCTAAATGCAGCACTGGGTGACAGTGGAACAAGTTGCTGTATTGATTAAGACCATAGTAAGTTTCCCTCTTCAATGAGAATTCTGAGATTTTTTTTATGGCTGTTAATCATGTGAGAGGGTTAAGTTTGTACGAAGAAGGGAGATGGGGGCGGTGTCCTTGCTTGCTGCTTTTAATTCCCAGCATCTCCTTTTTAGCAGTTATTCTAGGAAACAACTTAGGAAGTACTGAGCTATAAATATTCTTTTACACTTAGGATAGAAGAAGAGGGAAGAAGGTGTAGATGTTTAAATCACTGGTCTGATACTGAAGCAGGTCAAGCCTTCAACTCTAAGCTGTGAGAGCTGCCTGTATTTATTTAGGAACAGACAGCTGACAATTTATGAGTGGTACATGCAGGCCATCTTTAGCTCACTCAGTAGCTCTTGTATTTGTTCGACTTGGCAAGTACAGTGTTCCTTTCACCATTCCATAATACACATCCCTTTCCCATTTATGTGTGCAGGCACGGTAACTGAACAATGAAAGTTCACCATAAGTAACATGGATGATGTGATTGCACTGTGAAGATGTAATAACCCTCAGAATAGCCAATAAGTGTATTTCCATGGGCACTTGTGCACATTCCCTATTTCAACTATTATAGTCCTGAAATTTCAGGGAACAGTAGTAAAATATGTAGGGTCTTGGTTTAACATGTGCTAAAGCTTGATGGTCATGCAGTGTTTTCAATTGATGTATTCAGTTTGTTAATAAATACAGGGATGTTATAATGATATCCTTCAAGCCTCTTCAGACTGTCATTGATGTCTTGTGTCTGTGTTCTGTCCAAGTGCTATTCTGTCAGATTTCTTAAGACTGATTCTTCATCTGTCTGTATTCCAGGAAATTTGTAGGCAATCAGACTAAAAAGATAGATTCTAGAAATGCAAACTATTTCAGGTGAAGGTCTCGGTGGGAAGTTCAGGAAAGAAATAATAGTTATTAGGAAATGTATTTCCTTTGACTAGGTGCTATAACCTTCATATGCCCTGTGGAGCATATTTCAGTGAACCACTTCAAGGGAAAAATAACACAGGAAGCTGACTGAATAATGCATATGTCAGATTCTCTTTCTATTTATGTTTGCTTTATTTGGAACAGAAAATAATGAGTTGAGGGGATAGGGGAGATTGATACCTCAGGGAAACTGAGAGAAAGGTTAAATGACAGTAAAATACATAGGAAAAAATTTATGCATGTGTATTATATATTAATAACATATAATCAGTGAAAATATAGGAATTTTTAAGAGATATTCAGTAATTTAATAGCTGAATAGATTATTTAGGTAAACATGCATGTGAATGTGGTCTGTAGAAGTTTCTATCACGCATAAAATTATATATCTAAAAAAGTGAAATTCCTATCTTAAGAAACCAAAACAGACCAGTGCTGAAAATCATGCACATTATTTATGTTGTAATTATGAGCACAAAATAAAGCCTTTAGTATTTATATTCTATTTATTTACATTTAACATTTATTTGGGTATTAATATATGTAATACATTTTTCTCTCTTTAAAATGGAAAAGTAACTCAGAAATAAGCCTTAAGGGAAATGGAGGAAATTGTGGTTTTTATTTTATTTTTTTTTTATGAGTCAATATTCATTCAATCATATCGTGAAGAGATTGGAATTATGAAAACTCTATTTGCAAACATGAATTTGATAAGAATTTATGATGGATCTTTCTCTGTTCTTCTCACACTTGCTTTTGTCACTTCTTAGGAGAAAATACATTTAGAGAACAGAAAATCCTAATTATAAAAGGTTCTAGCTTCAGGAGTGAAAGATGCTTTAATCATTCTGAGTTATAATTAGATTCTGCTGCACCTACATGATACATCAGTGCCATGCCAATGCCTTTTTCCTATCAAAGTGATTATACCAGAGACAACAGATTTATTCCCACTGCAGTGTTTCAATATGCAACCCAGGCACTGACAATTCCACCTACACCAAAGACTTAGGAGAATTCTTGACTCATTCATAACCGTGAACAGCACGCCTTAGATGTGAATACTTCACCCACAGTGAAGAATTTACAGATTTACATGGGTTTGAGGAAATTGGATGGAAAGCACAGGACCTGCACTGAAGTTTCTTGAAATTCTGTTGTAGGGAACATCAATATGTGGCATAAATAATTAATGGCACATAACAATTACTATGTTTCTTCTTGTGTATCATTTCATTCCCAACAATAGCATCAAATTAAGACTGAATGCTTGATTGTTGAAATAACAATTATTCATATCCCTTTAAGATGTGATGTGTCATTGGGTGAGTCATAACATCCTTGTGTCTTTACATCTATTTTCTACTTATAAATTTATTAGTATTATTTGTGCTGGGTTTTTTTGTAAATCACTGAAATTAAGTTTATATGTGACCGTTGCATTTTTCATTGTAGATAATCCATCTAACACTTGAGTGTCCTGCACACAAAATTTATAGGAAAGTCTAATGTGGACCTTAAAATAATTCAAATATTTTGACAGTTCCAGAATGCTACTTTTTACATTTTCTTTCTTTTCATAGGGCAGGGAGGCAGGGTTGTCACGGGGTGGTATTAAATGTAGTATTATAATTGTGAACATCACTGATATTGGCAAGGCTTGTTCAAAGAAGACTGTGACGTGTTTCCAAAAGAGATCAAGTCTAGATCGGCCTGCTGTCTTCTGACAGAGGCTGTGCTTCATCCCTTGCACACAAGAGCATCGATAATGGTACTAATGACAATGAATCCACCTTGCTTTGGTGTATAGTCTCCCTAAGGATCTCAGTTCTAGTGCTTTACTAATATATTTATTGGTTTTCTTCAAAGATTCTGTATCAGCTTATCCCAAGGTGGAGGAGAGTCAAAGTTGCCAGACATCAAACTTCCCAGGTCTATTTTAAGCTCCTTATAAGGATTATGTATTGGTTTTGGTGAACCTTTTAATATTGCAGAATTCTTGCAGCTGTGTTAACTGTACAAAGCCATTATTAATGGAAGAATATATTTATAGGGTTGTCTAGTCTGTGTCCTTCTCTTTTGATATTTCAGTCTGCATGCCGAGTGATTGACACTATAAAAGGAGCTGCCAAAGACCTGTCTTTTGTACCAAACATTGGCTTTTTCTGTCTGTTAGCTCCTAGCAAATTGTGAAGGAATGAAAAAACACCTCTCATATGAGGTCATTGCTGTTTATGCAAAAAATCATAGCAACCTCTCCAGCCACTTTGCTTCCTTTCCTGCCCAGTTGTCATTATACCATTGTAAGAGCTGCTCAGTGTGCCAGGGCTGCTACCCATCTGTTGATAGCAGCTGGGTGGTGTGGCATTTGATCCAGTCCTTTCCCCAGTGAATTCCTCCTAAAGCTCAGTTTTGATCTGAGTTTCTTAAAGAACTTCACTGTCAGCAACTCATTGTCACTGGCACATTTCATGTACTTGCCAAGGGCTTTCTTCTACAAAGGCTTAGAGATGGGCTCAGTTTAACATATGTAACTAGTCCTACTACAGTAAATGAGACCTCTTAATGTTCATGAAGCCCCTGTATAAGCCTTTGAAGAAGGTTACTTAAAAAATCTTTAAATATATGTGTTTTTATACACAGCATTGAACTTTCCAAGGACTGCTGCTGTGGGGGAGATTATCTGGCTCATGTTGCTTCCTGGAAGCTACACAGAGCCCTGGGTTATCTGTGTGCTCTTTCTCACAGATCTTTGTCTTGTCCACTCGTGCAGATGAGTGAGTTGTGCCTCCTCACTGTTGAGATATTTCCATGAGCTCTGCAAGGTGGATGGGCTTGGTTAAGAACTATGTTCAGGTCACACATACTATGGACTTCCATGTCCATAGGTTTGGGATTTCTAGGCAATTGCACCTATCCACCTTGTATTAAAAAGCTAGCATTATGCTAACACACATGATCAGTAGCACTGTCCTACCTCATACCTGCTGTTCCCAGACTGTTTGAAAAAAGGAAAAATAAGAGTATCTTCTGTCCCATTTTTTCTTGGGAATCAGTGAGATTTTGTTCAGATTTAAATCTTTTCCAATTCTTTCCCCTCCATAAGTTTTCTAACCCTTAGCTTATTCTAAGACAGTCTTGCCCCAGTTCCAGTCAAGCCTTCAATTGTTCCTTTTGTCTTGGAAAAAAAAATTACTATCACCTAGACACAGACAAAATCATTGACTGGTCAAATAGTAGGCAGTAATCTTGTCCAATTTACCATGCCCGGAGCAGAATGTTTTTTCCAGACCAGACATAACAGTAAAAAAAATTACTTTGTGATGAAAATGTGGCCAAGCATTGATGACCCCTTGTTCTATCTTTGGGTCAGTAACGTTTTCAAGGAAGGCCCTGTGGTTTGCTTGCTCTTATTATTGCACATTGTGCTATTAATTCATCTATTAAAATACCTATTAGTAGTAATGATAAAGAGTATTAATGTCCTCCAGTGCTTTCAAATACTTATCGTACACATCTGCTGAAACACCTTCCCAGAAGCCTTTAACTATAATACATTATTGGCAGAAATCCATTTGTTGCTTCCTCTCACTGCTTTCAGCATCTTTCCTTTAGAACTTTTATGCATCTGCTCTTTATGTATAGCTAGTAAGTGTTCCCAAATATGTCTCACTGCTAAAAAAAAAAAAAAAGGTTACAGGTAACAAATTAGGATAAATAAGGAGAAAATAAAGAGGGACCCAACATTGAAACAATGTTACAGACAGAGAAACTGAAGCTGATAGTCCATGCAGTGTAACTAAGTCTCACTTAGAGCAGTTTCTCTTTTCTGGAAAACCAGCAAGCCTCTCTTCACACTAACTCTAATGTTTGTCCAGCCTTGATTTTGGCTGATTCTGTGCCTTAAAGCTATAAAAAGCAGGGGAAAGTAGGGAGGGGAGAACAAAACCCTTTCATACAGCTTTTCATAGTGAAATGCCTTAGCCAGGGCCAGAGCTGAGACAGGGAGGATGGCAGCAGCCAGCAGGCAGATCAGCTTCAGGATCTACCACCTCAGGCAGGAAGGAGATTAGATATCTTGTCCCTTATCAAGTCTGAAACAGAGTGAAGAATGAATCAAAATCTGAATCAATATCAGTGCCTAGCATTCTTCTTGAGTTTTCCATTTAGTGGTCTTTTTCACCAACTGGTTTAACACTTGAACTGTGCCCACAAAAAGTACCTTATTTCTTTCTCTCCTTTATTTTTATTTGCAAACAGCTTTATATACTTTTGGTTTAATTTGTGTGTATACATCATGCAAACTTAGATTACAAAATGAGAGAGAAATGTAAGTATTCAGATTTAAAAAACAGCATGGAGGTTTTCAAGTACTCAATAGACAGCTTGGCTTTAAAGACATTTCTACAATGTTAGAAAAAAAATAAGAATGTTCAATTAAAATGGTATAAAATCCGAATGTGTTTCAGTTTAAAAGGGCTATTTTTGGGATAGAGAAAGCTTATGTTCAAATTATGTTATGTGTGGCCGAAAGTATAGAGGCACCATATAAATGACTATATATCAAAGGAAGTACACTGTATAATACAGTTGTGTGAGAGAAAATAATATGCCTAAAACTTGACAATAAATGGCTGTCTGGAGTATTTAAAAAATGAAGAAGTCTAGACTTCAAAAATATGTTAATTGAACCGAGTCTTTTTTTAAATACAGACAAATGTGTAATAAATAAAGTTGGCATTTACTTTCAAAACAATGCTAAAAAGCGTTCAGAGTTAAGTGATTTAGAATAAATGGCTCTGGATTATGTGGCTATCAGAGTAATAGAAGTAGAATACTAATTAGCACTCCAAATCTTTAATACTGTACCAGTCCAATTCTCTCCTTTGGTAATTCTTTATTGTAGCCATAGTAACAAAAGAAGAAAACTTAAGCCACACAGACATTTGCAATTCCTTTTATTTTCCTTAAAGAAGTCTTAATTTCTCTAAGAAGCTGTTTCGTACTTGTAGCACTTGTAATTATACCTTTCTACATTTAAATATGACAGCATATCCTTAGGCATGAATTCATTCCTACATAGCTCATCTAGATTAAATTTTTAAAAGCTTGCCCTTGCTTTCATTATTTCATGAAGAGCCTTTCAAAATAAGCTGCAGTATTCCGAACTTGAATATATATATCTATATATATAATGACAGTACTTACCTAAAATAGAACAGTTATTTTGAAGGATGTTCTTTTAGATGTACTTTTAGAAATAGTTTAGAAGATTTTCATGTCAAAGCAAAAGAAAGTTAAAGAAGATAGTGATTAGGAAGCTCCAGGAAAGGTCTTAAAACATGTAATGAATCACAGATTAATCCAGGCTGGAAAAGGCCCCAGAAGATCTCTAGTCCAACTTGCCACTCAAAGCAGAATCAGTCCTGGGGTCAGCTCAGGCTGCTCAGGGTTTGATCCAGCTGGGTCTTGAAAGCCTCCAAGGCTGAAGGCTGCACAGCCTCCTTGGGCAGCCTGTTCCACTGCTGGACTGCCATCAGAGTAAAAGAGTATTCTCCTGTTTTCAGTGGGACCTCCCCCGTTTCAGTTTGTGTCTGTTGCCTGTCACCCTGCTGACATGGACAGTTGTGGCTGTGTCTTCGTGCTAAATTTACCATAAGCACCATGGGCTCTGTTGGGTCCCCTGAAGCACCATTCCTTTCCCCAGATGAACAAGCCTCAGCATCTCCTTACAGGATGCCTGCACTCCTGCTCCAGTCCCAGCCATCTTGGCATTCCTCCATGGAACTTGCTGCATTAACAATGCCTTCCTTTACTGCTCAAGAGACCTCAAACCAGACACAGTCTCCTAGGTAGGGCTGACAGATGAAATTAAAGGGCACAGACTTTTCCCTTGCCACTGTCTGTTCCTGATTATACAGGCCCAAACACTGCTACCCTTCCTTACTGCCAGAGCGTGTTCATCTTTAGATGAGAGTCCACCAATGTCTTCTCTACAGAGCTGCTCCACAGCTTGTACCACTGCAAGTGTTTCATATGTTCAAGGGGTACACCTTTGCGATTGTTCTTGCTTTGGTACTTAGGGTTCTTCCCAGCCCATCCCTCCCAGCCTGCCTGGAGCTCCTGGATGGTGGCCATGGCTTCAAGCAGATTGGCTGCATGCACCAACTAGGTGTCCCCTGAAAGCTCAGTAAAGATGAACTCTGACCCCTCCTTCAGGTCATTGAAAAATGGTGTTCAACAAGAGAGGTCTTGAAAAAATCACAACTGGCCTCCAGGTAGAGCATGTGCCATTAACCACCCACCCTTTTGGCCTCAGGGCCCAGGCAGGTTTTCACCCATCTAGTAGGCCACCCATCCAGACCCACCACCCATAATGTTCCAATTTGGATATCAGGATGCTGTGGGAAAGGAAAATGTACCTCCTGAATTTTTTTTTACCAGAATTCGTATTTCTAAACTGCAGGAAAAGTTCTTTACTAAACAACACTGCAATATTTTAAAGTCACAGTTCTATAAGTATTTATTCTGACAAAAGTAGTTTTATGTTTTGCACATGGCATATAATACAGTTTGTTGATTTCTACACCGTAAGTAGAATAGTGTTTCTTCTCTATCTAGTATAGCAACATGAGTGAGAAATACCAGAGCTACTCAAAGAACTTGTTCTTATCATAGTTTAAATCTACCATAAAAAATGCATCATCCTGTCACTGATCACAGCTTTTTTGAGAATGATTTCTATTAAAATATTTCATTCCTCTAGTACTCTGTGAAACTGTGTAGGTGTGTGCAAAACAAAAATGGTCAGGGAATGGGAGTTTTTGCTTGGGAGACCTTAACAGTTTTTGAGGTAGGAGCCTTAGAATATTTGATATGAGGCAAGATCGGTTTTCCAAGCTATAAAGAGACATCTCTCCTCCATAAATCCTTGATGGGTGCCATCCCTAACTGATTTGGTGTCAAGGATGCACAGATGTGCATCCTGTTAGATTTCAGGAAGCATCTCCATCCTAGCACAATTTTCTTTGCCACCACAGTTAAAGGCACTTGCAGTTGTGACCCAGAACCAGGCTGCAAAGAGCAGCCCAAGAACCAACTTTGTCAGTGCAGGCAAATAGATTTAGGCCACTGGAGGCTGTGATACAGTCATACTGAGCCCCTTATGTTATGTGATTGGAACCCTGCCCCTCAAGCAAGAGCTGGTACCTGCATATCTAAGTCATGTAGGTTGTCCCTCTTTTCCATTCTTGGCTCACTTCTGACAGGTTGTTCTCTTACACACCACCATCTTTTGCAGTGTGGATGTGTAATTCTTTCCATCGAGGTATTTAAAGTCATATGAAATTTTCCTCCCTAAAATTTTGAACTTCTTTAACTAGGATTTTCCACCATATAAGTAATCTGAAGAAAATCAGGACTGGATGAATCTGAAAGAACAAAGTTGCCTAATATTTGCTTTAAGGATCTGTGTTCCAAATGGCAGTGTTTATGACTCCTTGAAGTTATAAAAGGGCCGTGTAAATTTGGAGTAAATTTGAATTCTTTAGTTGTCATGCATTTTTCGGAGCCTTCACACTGACATGGCTGCCCAGCTTCTCAAATGGAGCAGGCTTAGCTGGAGCTGGTTTGGAGGGAGTGCAGACTGAACCTGTCTTTAGCCACCTGTTCATGTCAAAATCCCTGTATTTCCTGAAGGCTTTGAACTCTCTTTCTTGGGCATCCCTGAAATAGCTTAGTGTGGAGTGACCCAACCATAATTTACATTCAAGCCTGATTTGAATTCAGAAGCAAGGCATTCCTCAGTCTCCTTCACCTGAGGGGCTCTATCCAGCTGGCATCCTCCTAGCATGACTAATGGTGCAGGCTGTGCATGAAGCACAGCAGCAGCAGAAGGTGATGGGAGTCTCCATTCATTCAGGAGTATGAGTATGCAATGAGGGTTCAAGCTCCGCCTGGCAGAAGGGGTTTAGGTCCATCTTTCACCCCAATCTTCCATGTAAAAGCTCTTCTAATATGGCTTTCCTCTGTGAAAAGCTCCACATTTAAAAAGAATATGTAGGAATAAAAGAAATACTTATTTTCATTAGTGGAAGCAGGTGGGGGAGAGTGTGCACAGAATAGTCATGTTATTTAGGTGTCCTGGGGCAGTTAGAGCTCTTGCCTGGGAAAAGGGGAAGGCTGACTTCCAGTCCTTGCAAGTGGTTATTTAAAAGCTTTACCTGATGCCTGATTAACAAAAAAATTAGGAACATTAGCCTCCTGGCTATTCTAAGTCTCAAATGGCTGCCTAATTCTATTCACAGGCTGAAGAAGAAAGACATGTACCTACCTTGGTAGGAAGTGTACTCTCTTGCTTGCCCCTCTTTCTCCCACCCCCCCTCCATCCCCACCTCCTTCTACCAGGTCTTTTATATCTTTTCTGGATTTAGACCCTGGAAATAGGCTTCAGTCCTTGCATTCCCAAGCTATATTGATACCAAGGAGCATGAAATGAGATTTGCCTTAAGGCACAAAACCCCAGTGTATGCATTTAAAAAGCTTTGTGTGCACACAACTGACTATTACAGTGGTATTTGAAAATGAACAAAAATGTATGTTATTATGCACATTTGATGGCAGTGGGTACAGAGCATACAAACTAGAACAGGCCTTGTGGCTTGTGTGCTCATTCAGAATCAAAAGCAGTCAATAGAAGAGGCTAAATCAAGATAATTTTGCCACTTAAGATTGTTTGCGTGTTATTTGGTAGAATCACTTTTCCTAAGACACTTTATTGCAAGTGCCCTTGAAAGGCAAAAAGCGCTTAAAAAACTGATATAAATGTAAATTTTCACTTAACAGAATGTGTGTGCTGTTTGTTTTATTAAAATGTCATTTAAGAAATATTCTTACTGAGGATGTGCACTCAGTACATTAACAATAAAAGACGTACCCAATCTTTATAATTTTCCCAGTATAAAACTTGAATGAGTAAGATATTATTGCAAAGAAACTCCACCAGGATAAGATTGTAGGGGTTCGAGTAGCATTCATCTAGCTCAAGCTATTGTTTACACTGCTCAGGGCATTATCCAGTCCTTATACCATTGGCTTCAGGAATAGTTGGGATGGGTGTGTGGTGGCTGATAAGGGTGGATCCTTGTCCTCTTTGTGTATGGCAAAGTCGGTACACAATCTAGAATTTTAGTGTTGTGATAAGACAATCACCAGGGATTCAGAGAACTCTTTGTAAAAAGAGATCTTTTTTGTTTAAGTAGGACTACACATGTGAGAAAAAACATGCAGTAATCTATCAGTAGGTTATAACAAAGTAATTTAGCCAACAGGTTGTTTCTAATCAGCTTGAAGCAGAAAAGCTGGGAATTGTCCTGCAGCTAAGGGGGGGGATCAAGATGTTGAGAGATTAAGATTTATCACCGAACTATATTTTCCCAGATTTTAAAGAAACTGAGAGGTACTTTTTTTTCACTTGTAACACCATTATAAAAGTATCTAAGACAGTCCATTATCTCGGACACTAGATAATCTTGAAACTTCAGAAACTTGAAAGCATGTTATATGGGAAGTGTAGTAGTGCATAAGCACTCAGACTTCAGCCTGCAAAATAAAAGAGAAATTTAATACTTCAACAGTATTAACATTGTATTTACAGCTGCTGCTGCTGCCCACATGGAAAAATGTTTCCCAGGGGCTGAGATCAAAGGTACTGCCAGTGTGACATACTATGGGACTACACCATAATGATTTTACAGTTTTAACAGATTGTTTCCAGTAAAAATGTGTGTGATAAAAACTGCAGGTGTTCATAAACAGGGAGTGAAGGATTTTTTATATTAATACAGGTTGCATTTTAAATTAGCTACTTGCTTCAGCTGTGCAACAGCCTCATGTCTGAAAAGTAACTCCTTTATCTATAATTTTCAAAGAGCACATATAATCCAAACATCCTAGAATTTCTGTGAGACCATGAATCCTGTGTGACTGCTACCCTACTCTTTTGTAATCAACAAATAGGTTGACAGCAGTTTGTTGTCTGTTTGATATGGAATTTTAAATTTAGTTTTTGTAAGGCTGCTAGTTCATGTAGGTTGATGTACAATTGGAAGGTTCTCTGTTGAAATTCAGGCAGAACCCTCACAGTTATTTTACTTTTCAGAATATTTTAGCTGAAGGAAGGTAGGCTGTCTCTCTCTGTTTTACTTTGCCACCCTGATACTCAAGAAGGAAACATCATATCCAAAAGGACTTAGAAATGGCAGCCCACTACTTGCCAGATGCTGCGGGTACGTCACCAGAATGGTGCGCAGGCATTTAGCCTTCTGACTCTATTAATGTTAATGAGAGTCAGGCAGTTCAACCTCCATATACCAGGCTCTAAACATACCCATTGAAGTCTGGCAAAGAAGCCCTGAGGCTTCCTTGTAAAAGTCTTTGAAACTGCTGCTCTTCTCCTGTAAGATTTGTGATGGAAAAGAAGCCAGAAAGCTGCCCGCTACACAGAGACTTCCATGCAAAAGCTGTGCCTGAATATAGATAGGTCTGGTGTTTTGCCATACTACTAAAATCAAAGTGCTGTGAGGGGAAGAAGGGTTATGCGAGAAGTACGTGCTTCCCATGGGCAATGAACTGAATGGCTTTGTAGAGGCAACTCCAGGCAGGCATTTCTTTACAGATTATATTGAAAGCTGCTGAGAAACACCTGAACCAGGCACCACAGTTCACATCCCCATCCCTGACAAAGCATTGCTGATTTATTGTGTTGTTCTGGTCTGGTGCAAAATGGCTGTATAGCCAATTCATCTCTCTTCTGGGAGTGTGGAAATCTATTCATGTATTACAGAGGGCTGACCATAAAAAGCTCCTCCCTCAGTAGGGAAAATAAGCACATCCCTCCTGTCCTCAGTTATGCGGGGAGCAGGAACTGGGGGAGCTGCCCTTACAGCAGCTGATGAGCTAGTTACCTGTGAGAGGAGGAGACTTAGCCACATCTGTGAATAAGGCCCCAGGGAGCTCATTCTTCATGCCTTCTGCCATGTGTGGTCTTATCTACAATGAAGTCTGAAGGAAATATTTATCCCCATATAGATATTGCAACAGGATCACAGATGGTGCAAAAATAGTTTCTGGAATGCAAATAAAAAGGGGCAGGAAGCCAGCCTCCATTGCTTGCTTACTTGTACCACCATAAGTGTGATGTAATGTAAGTCCAATCATCAGAGCTACTCTGTGAAGGCCCAGGGAGAAAAGAGTCGAGTTCTTCCTTACTTTGAAAGATGCCTTAAATTCCTTGATTCTTCAAATGGATAAGTGAAGATAGATGGCTCCAGATTAAGGCAGTTTGCAGATACTCTCATCCATGCTCAGAATTGCCGATTTTTTTAAACAGTGGCCTATTTTTTCACTTCCTGTATTTCTCCAGCTGCGTGGTCCCCTGCAGACTGGGCTGCCTTCCACAAGCCATAAAACAACCTGAGGACTGCCCTGATTTAGGCTTGTTTAAAATTCTCCTTGATTGCAGTCATTGGGGAGTAGAGCAGCGGTGCAGGGTGGCAAAACCCAGCCACATTGCAACCAAGAACCCGACCCCAAGTTGGTTGAGTTTAATCAAGTGCCATGCAATACATGTCAGGTAGCAGATTTCATGTTAGGAAAACTCATTCAAATTCTTCTTGGTAGCACAGAGTGGGTATTTCACTGTTTACTCCTTTGTATTTATTCATACAAAGGGTCTTGCAAAGAGCATATCTGGCTGGGTAAGGGGAACTAACTTGGTGCTTTAGGCTGTAACTGGATCCCTGGCACAGGCAGAGGTCTCTCCTTGCACGCTGTCCGTGCCTTTACACAAGCAGTGCTCTGCGTGTGCTGGCACAGGAGCCAGCAAGAGTGCTCCTGGTGGTCCCTCCACGTCCCCCACTGACCACAGCAGAGAGCTGTAGGATAGATGACAGCGAATATGTAAAAGTCCATGTGTCACACTGTGTCCCTTGCCACCATGTCAGGCCACATTTCTACCTGTGCTATCCTAACCTGCAGGATATAGTCTTAATAGTCTTCATAGTCTTAATTTACTTCAGCAGCAATTTTACTCTCTGGAACAGTTCCATCTGCTGCCAGTCACTGTCTCTGGAGTAAGATACTCCCACTCTTTTGCATGTAAATGGGCATTCTATTTTTAAGGTTTTCCATTTTTTTCTTGAATCAACACAGTAGTTTCTATTTTTCTGCTGCTTCATGCTTTTTTTCTGGCTCCTACAAGACATCTGGTGAACTAATATTTCAATGGATAGTATTTTTGATTCTTCAGAAAACCAGTTAAGCATTTTCAGAGGCAAGGATGGTACATATCTTTCTGTGTGCGCTTCAGAAATGCAAGCTTTCTCTTTTAGGATACCATTCAAAAAAACCCAGACAAACACTTTATCAGCAAGGATAACTGAACTTTCTATTTGACTTCCTAATGCTATGACAATTGAAATAGAACATCACAAAAATTTAAAAAAGAAAAATTACAAAGCTAAAAATAGACTCAATTTGTTTATACTGTTTTTTCAAAAAAGTGTGATTATCTAAGAAGTAGTGGTGTGAGTTTAAGATTGCTTTAAAAATAAATTTGCCTTCATTTTTTTGGATACTGGACAGCAAGGTATACAGTCTCAAAGTAATACTAATATCTTGTTCTTGCAGCAGAGAATGCAAAAGCCACCAGTTTGTGTTGACCCACTTCCTATTCAGAGAGGACACATATTACAACTCCAACCAGTAAGATTAATTTCGAATTCAATGGCTCAGAGAGCTATGATGACAACAGAGAATTTTAAAATAATGTTTTCCTCAAAACATAGTACTCCCTGAGCTGTGGATCAGGTGTTGATCTCAGATTTTTGCTTGATAAACCTTGACACTGCCATTGCCATGCTTTACAGGCTACTCGGGTCTTCAGTTTGGTTCTGCAAGATTCTGTGTTGTCTTTTTGAATTTGGTTACTGGCCAAATTACAAAGGTGAATGAATTTCCATTCACCCAGTGACCCCAGATTTTTTCCCATCATCTTTGAAATTAATTATGCTACTGGCTGGGTTTACTCCACTTGTTTATAGAAGAAGGATTTCAGGAATGCACAACTGTGTTCAGCACATGATTTTCTATATGTCCAGTTTGTCTTATTGAATAAGAGCTGAGAAAAGATCAAGATCCTGTGATCAAAATTAAATCCTACTGCTTATCTGTGCTAGAGTAAGATTTAAAAAAAAAAAAAAATTAAATCTAATGTAAAAGTTAAAAACTTCCCAAGTTCTTAAAATCATAGAAATTATTGTAAGAAAAAAATTAAACCAAATTAATTTCTTGTTCCTCCTGGCAACCTACAGTAACAATGTGAAATACAGTTACAGTATACATAAAATTTCTGGGTTTTAATTTTGCTTCTTGCATCAGTACTTTTAAAAGTTAGTACAACTGATGTTTATACACACTAATTATTTTTAAAATTATTATTGAAAATCAGCTTTATTGTTTTGTTTTACTGTTTCATTGTGAAGAAGTAGAAATTTTCCTGTATCGGATGTTTCAGTTTGCAAAATTGTGTGAGCTTACAGTTTTCATAACAGTAACAAAGCAGGTTAATTTACCAAATTTTGAAGATGCAGAATAGTATAGTTTTAACTAAATTTCAGCAAGTATATTTTTCAAATGGAAAATTGAGCCATCAATCATTGTCAAAAATTTTTCACAAAAATATGCGTCTTCTGCACTTCTAAGCACTTGTGAAACTAATAGTTATGAATTCCACCACTTCTAAGCTGAAAACTCACATATTTGCTTTACAGTTGCTGGTTAGTATGTGATGTAAGACTTGGCGGATCTGAAACTCATCACTATTTGAAATACTCCAATACTAAGCCATAGATACGTTCATTTCCTAAAAGTTGGCAGTCTGGCATCTTCTAATATGTGAAAGGCTCAAGATTTCATTAGACTCTTAAAACAGGCACACCTAGTGGCCATATGTAAAGACACACGGATCATGTAAATGATCTGAAATTGGAGGACAGATACAGTAATGTTGTTTGCTAAAAGTTTATGAAATAGAACTTAACAGCATTATATGAAATATTTGTATTTCTGTCAATAATTTACTTGTGAAGTGGAACTCTCCCTTTCTCAAATCTAATTTTAAGAATTGTTTGTTACACTGTCAGGATTTGCAAGATAAAAAAATTGTAAGTATTGTGTAAATAATTTAGTTTTCTGTGTAGTAAAAAAGTGTCATGTATGTTTCCTATCACATCTGTGACAGGTAAGAATGTTTGTATATTTATTTTCTGCAGTTCATGTTTCCCCTTACTTATATCAGTTAGAAAACAAATAAAGTGATGTAAAGTTTTCTAATTGTGGTCCACTCCAGAGGAGACCTTAGAAGGATTTAAGATGTTAAAAATATTTATCAAAATGTTAAAAAAGCCTCTTTTTTTTTGGCACCTAAACTCGAATTTGCAACACCTGCATGCTCCCCGCAGGTGTTTCTTAGGGCCCTGCATTTCATTTCTATGCCTGGCTGGGCTGACCTGGTCTGGGGAGTTCTAGCAAGGCATTTTCAACTTCTCTGAAATCTGGGCATTGGCTACACAGCTCCTGGCAATTCTCCTGATCTGTTGCATATGCACACAGGGACTGCCTGCAGGTACTGACAAAATCTCAGCTTAGGAGGACATATATGCCCTTTTTTTTGGTTGATTTTAGAGCAAAATTGATGCTAGAACTGGTGACCAGTTACTGATGTAATAGTAATTAATATACTAATCTAGAAAGACAAGGCATTGATGCTCCCTCTCTCCCTCCCTATGCTCCCCTCTCCCCCTGTTTGCTGGACTATCATTTTTGGAGGCCTGCTCTTTTAAATGCAGCCAGACAGAGGCAGGTGGGAGTTCTGGAGGAGTTATTTAGCTGTTGGGTGCGATGACATTTTGGTGCTGCTCTTCAGCTGATAGAAGTTGCAAACACCTGTTGTGCTTCCTGTTCCTGCAAAGCCCTGGGCATTGCATTTTCCTGTCCTTGCACTAGCACAAAGACCTTCTAGCAGATGCAGCACTGAGAAGTTTGCATTTCTCTTCTCCTTTGCATTCCTGTGGCAGTGAGGGATTTTTGTTTTGAAGAAACAAGTTGCTGAACTGGGATCTTCATTGTCCAAATAATTGTGACAATGTCTTCATTGTCACTTTAGATTAAGAAAATCTGCAGTTTGAGAAGGCTAGGGAAAAAAAACCCCAGTAGAATATAAATGTTTTAAAGCATGTAAAAGTAGCCTTGGAGAAAGTTAAGAGATTATTTAATGTTTTTGTAGTTTTATGTCTAATGGGGGATGAGGGGCAAGGAATAGCATTGCTAGGCCTACGGGCAGTCCACCTGTGCCCTGTATCAGTCAGCAGCTGCTTGTGTGTGGCTCTGTATCTCTCTGGCTTTTTGTTTTGTCTCTGTGTGTCCCATATCTGAGTGATCTGTGTCTGTGGCAATTTTGAAAAGAATGTTCTGTGGCCAAGATCCAGAAGGTTTTGAAACGGCAATTTTGAAACTGCAGCAACCTCCGGTTGCCCTTAAGGAAGAAGCACTGTAAGACACAGATAGGTACTGTTTTCTGGCACTCCTTTTCCAGTCTCCTTTATTTCATTTCATCAAATTTAATAAATCCAATGTCAGTGAATGTGATAATCTGGGAAGTACAGCCAATCAGATACTTAGTGGGATACTAAGCTGTGTTTAAATTCAGTTCTGTTCCCAAGACAAAAACCACAGATGGTTGTTTTAAAAGAACGGACTAATTGTTCCCACAAAATGTGACTGAAGCATATCCACGCCGTCAGTGGCTTGTACCCTTAATAAGCTTCTCAGAAAGAAAACACTGTTGGAACAATAACCCTTTAAAAATCTAGGTAGAAGCTGAAATATTTTATCAGGCTCTGGAAAGCTAAGGCTGAAATTCCTTCTTTAATGGCAATGTTTGACCGCTATGTAACTGTCTCCAGTGGGAATGCTTTAAGCCATGGAGTGGAAAAGTATTCTGTGATAAAGCACTCTCAGTTTTGCTTGTGGAATTGTTCAATTAGCCATTTAAATAATGGCATATGTAATATAAAATACCAAGTGTGGTTGGCCAGCTATCCCTATCCTGAATAAATGTTCTAATTCTTAGGTTGTGCCAGTACATTTGCTCTCTGTGGACCCAATTTTCTGACATTGAGTCATTGAGTATAAAATAACTTACAATATCTTTCTTTTTCACTTTCAGTGAAGTACTTTTCCCACACAAGCACTACTTCTGTGGAGAAAGATGTCAGAGAGCACTGTAAACCTGTAGAATTTACTTTTCATGTTCTATCACCTTCAGCAGAGATGGGAATTTAGAGCCATGTTTTGTTCCTTGGCCAGGTGTTCCAGTAAGGGTGCTTCTGGTGTAGAGAATGCCCCTCCTTTCTCTCCAGATACATGGGATTTAGCTAGAGAATTGGTGGGGTTTTTTTTTTAAGAACACAAGTGAGAATGATAAGAAAAAAAGACCAATCATGGGCTGAGAAAACCTGGCAAAGAAGGGGATCACCTTCAGAGATCTTGGCAGGGCTTGGGTCTATGCTCTTTGTTTAGCTTTGCCAAGGTTTGGGCAGTTATGGGCAAGCCCAGAAGATCTTTCCCTTTGTGCAGAAAGAATGTCAGCCACCTCTTTAAACCCTTCAAGAAATATGGGTATCACAGAGGAAGGTAGGAGCCAAATGAGATTTCTGAGTATGAAACTTTCAGGCTGGTGTGGTCAAGTTGCCCGAATATCTTTATGCTTCTTCTAAACTGATACCACAAACTGTGCCTTTCTAAAATAAAATAACTTACAATATCTTTCTTTTTCACTTTCTAAAAGTGAAATGGAGGTAAATGCATAGAAGTGGGTGAGTAAAACAGTGTTTCTGCAAACCTTTGCTTCTTTACTATTGTCAGGAGCCTTTTACAGCTCAACAGGGGTTTTTTGTGTGAGTTACTGGTTAAGCATAGGAACAAGCATAATGGTTTGGAGCCTGTTAAATGCATGAATATTTCTACGCTACTCCTGTTCTACAAGGAAAGTATTTCTACCTCCACAGATTTGATGTGTCATGTTACGTACAGCATCGGGTACTTGGAATGGTTTGCCTGACTGTATTTCAGAAGAAAGCAATAAATCACAGTTGAAACTGCAAATGGTTTCTTGTTCAAGTTTAGCCATTTCAATCATTGTCTGCAGATTTATCTACTGACTCACATATTAGGCAAAATAAATTCCTCTCTTTTAAGGGGGCAAAATGTCATTACATTTTGGACACCATAGCCATATGACAGGGACACCAAGAAAAACTATTCACAAGCATTACTTTAATACTATTTAAATGAGACAAATAAATTGGCAAAAAATGGTTTTTATTGAAGAAAATGTTTTGAGTATTTAATATCAAAATTGGGAGAAATATTTTATTTTAAATATTTGAAGACCACTTCAAACTTAAATTATTAATAGTCAATTCATAAGGCATTTTTATTTTTATTTTTTTAATGGTGGGCAATAATGATAATACCTATTTCTAAGTAAATGGAGAGAGCATTGAATTTTGCTGAGTTAGTACTTCTCACTATCACTACAACTGACCTGTACTTTAGTAAGATTGTAATTGCCTGGGATGTTATTCCCTTTTAACATGGTTCAATTAGGTTCAGAACTAGGGATTTTATTTTTCTTCCTGTTTTTCACATCAGCTGCAAAGTAGATGCATATATGGCTATTTTACTGAGAAGAACGAAGAACTAAGCTTGTTCAATCTGCTTCCTAAGCAAGCAACTCCCCTCTTTTATAGAGATGCTTTTATATTTGCCTTCTATTGCTTTTCCTGCCAAAGGGGTTTAAAAAAAATGTTTAACCCCTTGAACAGCAGGGTGATGAAGTGGGGTATGATTTGCCCTCCACCTCCATGCTCTAGTAAACTATAATGATACAGCCATATATTCTATGGAGCCAAAATCAACATTCCAATACTTTGCAGGAAAAGTCATCTGCAATCCTATGTGACACTGTTACAATTTTTATTAGTCTTGGAAAAGGGAAATTTATTGTCTTCTTTTACAAAGTCTTGCAGGAGTCAGTGATGTATGTAATTGGCAATCAAACTTCAAAAGCTTTTGCAACAGTAAAATATCACACAGTTTGAAAACCACCAGAGGTGGTTTCAATTTCTTTTTACTTATTTTTGCCTTCCTTCAATTAGGAAGTGTCAAAATGCATAAGAGAGGAAACACTACCAAACTTCTAACTTTTAAAATAGTGTTGAGGTCAACTAATGTGTCTAATGCTGCCCTCTCCTGAATGTAAGCATTTGGCACTCCCCACTCAACATATAAACAGTGGATGGATATGCGTGAAAATGCAGATTATTTTTCTGTGTGACTAAGTCACAACAAGACCTATGGTCATCCATGAAGCTCTAGACCAACCAGGACATTAGGTGGGAAAAGAACCATTTCCCTGTCAGGACAGAGGTTGCCAAGGTCCTGTAATTAGTCAACAGCCATGAGAGGGTGCTTACGGGCCTGGGGTAACCTTGACATTTATATCACATTGGCTTCAGGCTGCTCCTGTGTCAGCAACTGAAGAACCCTTTGCTGTTTGACCCAAGTTATGCTGGCAGTGGAGACTTCTCCTGACTTTAGTAGCAGTTCAGAGTTTTGTCTCCATCCTTTCTCCTTCTCCTCTTTTTCTTACACCACCCCTGGTGCCATCTATGTTACAACCACATTTTGTAAGAACTAAGATGCACCTTTTTTGAATGAATCCCCCCTGAAGGATATGTCTCTGCACAGCAAAACCTAAAGGCACAAAAGCCATGTTAAAATATATTTGTAGCAAACATGTCTAAATTTTAGTGAGTTGACTTATTTGACCCCAGCTTATTTCACTTTCTTTTTGTTTAGTATTTCTTTCCTGAGGACAATACTTTCTTTGTTAATCAGATGCTTGATTTTTAATAATAACCTGCATCATACTGTCCTCGATAGTTGACTATTTATCACGACCTAGTATACCTTGGACTTTTAAATGCAGAATTCCTTGTCTTTATATAAATGTGGGGAGGAAAAAAATCCTGTGTATTGGCACAAAGCTAGTAGTGTAGCAAAGTAGTTGGGGAGTGCAGTGCTGGCAGGGCTGCTGCTTCTGTGGTCCCCTGTTCCAGGATTGTGAGCTGTGTATAGTATCATCTCCAGTATATGGCTTAAACTAGCCAAAAATCCATGCAAATATTTTGATCAAAACCAGGTGTGAGTGGAAATGGAGGACCACTATGACTTTTGTAGAAAGTATCATTTTGTGGTCTGTTGTGAACTTCATTGCTGGCTATATTTGATAACTGTGGTATTTATAATGAAGGGCTAGGATGGTGGTTTGCGTGCTCCGAACTGTCAGGCTGTGGTACATGGCCTTCGCAACCATGCAAAACAAAATATCAGCTCTGTATTCACAAGGACTCAGCTCACTGTGACCATGTAGCTTCCCTGACTGTCTCATGTGTCTGCTGGTCTGCAGGAAATGCTGAACAATTAAACAAGGAAAATGTGGTTTGTCAAGAATATGAGACACAAGAATAATGATCCTGATGAATTTCAGTTCCATTGAAGTGAACAAGAGCTTGCTGCACTTTGAGCCCAAATGTCACTTACTTTCTTTCCTTGACTTCTTTCCTGCCAACATATGTAGGCCCTATATTAGCAGTCAAGGTGGGAAATCTGGGGGAAGATTTCCACAAAAGCACAATGTGATGTCTTTAGTTTGGCAAAAAACATACTTCTCTTTTTCCCAGGCTCCTGCAAAGCTAAACATGTATGAAGACTTATCTTCACCCATGTAAATATTTGTTTGGGGAATTTCATTAACATAAGAAGATCCTTAACCTCTTTCATTTCAGAGATGGTTTTATGTGCTGAAACAGAATCTCCATTTTGCAACACGTACAGTTCTCTAAACTTCCAGATAACTATTATGACAGAACAACTGGAGGTTACTATGGATCTTTTAATAGGGAGGAAACAATATGAGAGAGTCCTATTTTTCTGGGAAGTTTTTATTTTGTTTCAATGTCCTCTGAGCAAACTTGTCATGCTCTACTTTTTGAGCTCTTTATTCTTTTCGCTTCTGGTGAGAGAAACAGGATACAAGGTGTTTGTAGTGGCACTGAGATGGCTTGTATGCATAGTGGGGGAAAAAAATCCCAAAATTTTAACAGTGTGAACCTTGCACCTAAGAGCTGGGGTGACTCCAACCCTAGAGGCTTTGTCAGAAATGGGGCATAGGAGTTTCCTGATGTAGGTGCCTACCCCTTAGCTTCTCATCAAGCTCTTGCAAAAATCTTTGAAGAGAAAGAGAAAACTTTAGGGTGTGATTCTTCTGACCTGTTCCAGATGCCTTCTTCAAGGCAAAAAAAAAAAAAAAAAAAAAAGAATTACCCAGAAATATTTCTTTTTGTTGTCTATAAAGAGAGATTATTTCAAAACTAGACAGGTACATTTAGTGACACAATTGTAGACACCCAGGATCCTTCACTGCTACTTTAACAATTAAATAAATAAGTATAAAATTGGTATTTTATCAAGACAGAAAACTTTGTCTTTATATGTTAACCACTACCACTGGAAGTAGAGTGTTTACATAAACAATTTGTTTAGAAATTTCGCTCTTCTAGCCAACTGGCATGTTCCTGTTTTTTCCATTTTCCATAAAAATATTAGAAATGTTTAGAATAATCTAGGCAATTTAGTAGTTTAAGTAATTTTAGGTATTGGGTTTTGTTTGCATTCTTTTTGGTTTTTCCCCTTAATTCTTTATCTTATTCATATGCAAAGGCTGTTACAGACTGGATTTTATTTTTTTTTTTTTAATGTAAATAACAAGAGATTTAACCCAAAGTTTTCCTCATCTAAGAAGCTCTGAAGAAATCACTAGTCAAGGAACACCTCAAAAATAAATAATGTTTAATGCGTTTTGTTTGCCTGTCTTTCTTTTTTGGAAGTTTATTCAAGACCTTTTTTTGCAAAGGACGCTGTTGTTCCAACTTCTTAATGAAATTTATTGCTTGAATTTCATCTGTGTTTTAGCTACTATCCTGAAATGTTCTGCATCTTAGTTGAGTTGTTAATCTCCAGCCAGCTTTCTGAATGTGATGTCTGTATTTTGGGTTCATTCCTACCCTGCCCCCAGTCAAACTTCAGTGTGGTGTTACAGATTTTTGGTACCAAAAAAGAGGTCAGACATTGTCTGTCTTCCTAGGAGAGCTCCTTTCAATTCTAATACATGAATGTGATGTGTGATAGAGATTCAAGCTTCACTGTAAGTTTATAGTTTCCTGATCACCTCAGGGAAGTTTCAGTAGGATTTGCTTGGGAGGATTTTAAGTTTTGCACCATGTATGCTACCTCTTTCCAGAGGAAACCAGGCTTGTGTCTGGCTTTGCAGAAGTGTGATTAATTCCAATACTGTAAGCTGGATGTGAGCAAACACCATCGCAGCTTTTTTGGGTCTGAAGCATTTGGCAATAAATTATGCATTACAAAATAAATAGCCAATCCAAACTTGTTCACTTAAGTAGCATCTGAAGACCAGAATTTCTGACTAATTGCTATCTGGTGCATAACACAGGTGCACAAGAAGCAAATAGTATTTGTCAATAAATACTCAGTTAACTGCAGCTGTAAATTTCTTCATTTTATGGATCACATTATTTTTTTCCAACTGGTGTAGTCTTTGAAGTCAGGTGTTGCACATAAGATTGGCATCACCCTGGTGGGTTGTGTTAAATATTTGCGCTGTATTGTCACTATACTACAGTTGAGAAGACTTTATGGACATCACAGTTGATTGTCCACTATCGGGGGGGATAGTTTTGTAGTTACCATTGCCACCTTCATTTAAATAAATAATAATAAAAAGGCTTTTAATTTATGCCTGTGATGCTAAGGTAACAGCAAGGAGATTAAAGCAAAAAGAAGCAAGGCTAGAGCATTCCCTGGGTGCTTCTCTTAGAAGATTTCTCTGGCTCTTGCAGTTGAATACATTCCATTTTATCCTAAGTCTGTTCAAGGGGAAGCAGACCTTTTGTAAAAATACTGCATTTTCTCCTGCCTCAAGAGCTCCAATAATTTTGCAAATACAGTTGTTTTTATGCTGCTGTTGACTTTGCATAGGCTGTGCAACATGATGGTTGTCTGTCACAGAAGCATTGATCATCAACTGGGGAAATCAATGGAAAATGTTATGTGGTTTTTTTTTTTTAATTTTTTTTTTTACACAGCTGGTATTGTAAAGCAGATTAAGAAAGGGGATGTGATGTAAATATACACTAAATATACCCTCTTTCAGCCTGTTATACTGTAATGATGGAAACTTGTATGCAAGTGCAAGTATAGCTATTTACTGCTCCTTTCTTTTCTGGTACTCAGGAATAGTTGTCACTTCACCTGATGCTTCTGAGAGTAGCGGTGCTAAAGCTCTTTTGTAATGTTACCATAAATGTTAATACTAATGGCTGATTTAAATCTCTGACTCTGTTTGGTGAATTTCCAAAAGCCTAAGCTGGTCTAGAGGAACAGTGTGCTTTCAATAGCTAAACTTCAATTTTTCCCCCCATTAAAAAAGTAGAATCATTGTCATATAGAACTGAAAAGAATTACAAAAAGAATGTTGTAACTTTAGTGACAAATGGCATATATTACCAAAAACTAGGATTTCATTCAACTTGTTAGGAAACCTAAATTGCCATTCTAATACCTCATTATTTACTTCTATCATTATCCTTTTGATTTGTTTGGCCACTGAAAAATTTCATGAGATTTCATGTTAAGTATCAAAATGTGAAAAAAATGTTAAACCACGTCCTTCACTCTGAAAAATAATGGAAGAGGGCTGCTGTATTTCTGAATTCTTTACTTCTGGGTTAAATCAATTATTTCAGCACTATAAAGAAAAGGCTCGTGTCTCACACAACAATTACCACATAGACACTCTCTAACACCCAGAACAAACATCTGGATCATGTTGGCTGACTTTTCACCATGGCAAAAAGGGTGAATGAAATATAATTCCTGCTTTCTGATATCATTAGGATTTCTTCATTCTCACAACAGCTGGGCCTCTCAATATATTATAAGCATTTATATTTTTTTAAAGTGTTGCAGATGTTATGTGTAAAAACATCCACACAAATTACTATGAAGGAACTTCTGTGACAAATGTAGTAGGCAAATGAATTAGTCTTTACATGAAGTCTTTGTTAGTCATTAATTTGAGCAAAATATATGTCTTTGCAAGATACATTAGTAATACCAGAATAACGTAGTAACAGCTAATTGTTTATGAATGGATTAAGCTGTTACATTTTCATCTTCTTTATGTGTTTGTGGGGGTTTATTTCTTGGATCTGTATGTATGTTTGATTTTCCTAAGTATTTCTAATGCTCTATTATGTCTAGAATAATATTCTTAATACAGCATAATCTTCTCTGATAAACTGTAGCAGACTGGCTCTGAGACAAAAAAAAAGCTGTGCTAAATTGTGGTCTGAATTTTAGGTCGCTTGTAAGGTTTAAAAGAGAGAACGTGCATTAAAAATAGTTTGATTCTTTTATGTGGTGGATTAGCCTGGGTTTAGCTTCTTTGAAATCTGGTAATCAGATAAAGTTCTGCACAAAGCAACTGCAGCTCTTTGCACTAGTGCTTACGGTGCAGACCAGCTTGAGGTCAGTGATCAAAATGAAGGTACATTTCAAAGAATTTCCCTTGGGAATGTGCCCTGAGAACTGCTGATGGATCAAAAGCACTGGTCTGTGGCAATGAAAAGACACAGAGGAGCACTTACTGTCATGGAAGTACAAACTGTGTTTGCAATAGCGCTTGGCATCTTTTGTGAAGTGCATGGCTATCAGGACAACGGGAAGCATGACAGCCTGCCTTACGTACTTAATCTTCTGAGCAGAATTATTTAACCAGCTGTGGCACTTCTCTTTCATGTCTGGACAAGGAGGCCTAGGCACTGGTGTAGGTTTTCTGAGAGTGAATCTGGTCCATTTTCTTTGACAGTGGAACGGATTCAGTGTTGTTGAAGTGAATGTCTTCATCGCTGGGGCTGCCCCTGGCCATCCTGTTAGTGCGTTCAGGTAGGATTGTGATAGGCACAGTCAGAAGGAGAGGGGGGAGTCCTTTAGAACAGAGAAAATAGGGGCTTTGCTGCCACTCTTGAGCATGAAAGGAGATTTTCCTACTCACTTTATAATTTCCCAAAACTGCAGGCATTTCTGTTGGCTGGACTCTGCATCCTGGTAGAGTTGAACATGAATACCTTCACACTTGTTCTGAACTTGTTCTGCCATGACAACTGTGTGTAATGACTGCAGACTTGAGTGATCCAGAAGTAGTCTGGTAATTAGCCTGTAGCTATAATGTTTTAAGAGGGTAAGTGCCCATACAGGATGAACAGTACCTGTGCTTAATGATAAATGTAACAAAATAAAGAATGTATTAAATTTAAAGTCATTGGAGTGATTTTAGGAGAAAATTGCTTTAATATGTCTTACACATGCAGTAGGCCCAGGATGACAATCAAAAACTAAGAACTGCCTGGAAAGCCTTATATCAGTGAGCAGGAAGTTGATTACAAACAGCAATTTACATTTTGGGACTGCTAAAACCTGTGGTTATCGTGCTTTGTTTGTGACTGTATTGGAAAGGAGAATTCCTGCCATATGGGATATCTGTGTTCACTTTGCTCCTGTCTTTGTTCTAATGGTTCTCCTTCCCATATAACTACTGACTATTGCTATGTACTAGGACTTACCCCAGTGAATGCACAGACTGATTTCTCAGAAGCCACTTGGAAAGTTACACCAAGATTGAAGGGAATTAATCTGTAAAATTGCAAAAATCTTTTTGTAGCTGAAGCTCTGATGAGAGCACTGCAAGTGAGAACTTTAGTATAGTTATTATGTCTCAGATCAATTACAACTGAAATGTTTTCAGCTAATGTATACAGCTGCTGCTTTGTCATGTTGATATCCCGAACCAAACGGAGAAAGAGGAGACAGGAACAGCATAAACGGCAAGAAGATATAATGGGATTTAATTTTTTAAGTTAGGCTGATACAGCATTCTTCTTAGGTGGGAAAAAGCAACAGCAAAAAGGAGGCAGAAGAGATGGGATGCCAAAAAAGGCTAATGTGGTCTGATGGCTGCTGCTCTCCAAGAAGATGTACTGTTAGTGTAACACACTAAGAGTTGTTTGCAAGCATTTCTCAGGTTTTTTTTCCTAGCCTTTCCCTCGGAGACTGGAAACACAATCCAGAAAGTAGCCAGTAGCTTTTCTTTAGCTTATACTCAAGTATGAAAGTGGCAGAGGTATTTGGCAAAGGGGCACAGAACAGAAATGGATTAAATTTTAAGTGATGAAATGTTAACAGAACCCAAGGAAAGTTGTCTTCTGAACATGCTATTTTGTAAGTATCCATTTTGTACCTTCCTCAGAAATAACCAATTTTAGTCAGCACTAGATAAAATATTCTGGCTATGAGCCCGATTCATGAAGGCAATATTTGTTAAACATTGTTTAAAGCTATACTGACAGATACTTTCAGACCATGGTTAAGCAGGTACACAGATTGAAATATTACTCAGTACTGGCTTAAAGTACAGGAACAACATTTCCATTCAATTTTCTTTAAAACATTAACCTTAATGCAAAACATAAAAGAATAGATGAACTGAAAAGTTCACCTTGTGTTTATCCTTGTCTTTGTCCTCTGTGAGATTAGGACAAGTGAGTGAGTGAGAGGCAGCTACCTACTTGCATCCTTTGCTACCACAGGTAAGAGGATTCCTAAAGGGGCAGTGCTTGAATGCCCAACTTTGTTTGCTGAGATATTTTCATGCATCCCCAGAATATGCCTGCTCCTAGTTCTGCTTCGTGACTGTTTGAACATAAAGTATGAGAACAAGGCAACAGAACAGAACTGACAGGGTTTTCTTGGGTATCTAAGCTGTTATTTAGAAGTCCAATTGTTATTTAAAAAGTCCAGTTTTGTACTCTCTAAATTCTTTCCTTATTTTCCTACAGTCTTATCTTATAATGTTCCTGATCTGTTGGCACATTGGACTGCACTAGCATTTCAAGTTAGGGATGTGCTTTTGAAGCAAATCTCTGGATTGTCCCCAGTTTGGATTAAATTATGGTGGGAGGAGAGCAGGAGGGAAGGGTCATCGGCAAGCATATAAAATAGATTCCAAACATATTAAAGTGAGAAATGTAATTTAGGAATCTAGTACGCTCCTTATTCAATAAGGGGCATGTAGTATGCCCCTTATTTCAGCTTGCAGTAAGAAGAGCCATCTTTTTTTTTGATGATTAAGAGAAAATGGCAGGAGAAAACAAAGAAGAAAAAAGGAACCATTTTTAATAGGTGTTTGTGAAGATGATGCAAATAATTAATGTTCCATAAGAGCTTTGCTTCAGTAAGTAACTTTCAGCTTGTTGATTTTCAGATTTGGGGATGTCCTCCAGTGAAAGTGTGCTTTTTTCTGCATAGGCCTGCCAATAGTGAGCAGTGTTTCAGACCAATGAGAGCTGTGCTAAGCTTATTCTTCTCTCCCTAAAAATGTTAGTATGAAAAAGTATCAGGGTAGAGCACAGTGATGGTGGAGGTGGTATTTCTCTGAATACTCTTACAGATTAGGCAAATACATGGTTCAGGGACTACCCAAAGCAGAGGGAGTGGTTTTGGATTTAATTCATTTTCCTACACAGATGAATGTAAGAAAAAACCCAACCCATACAAACAAAAACCCTCAAAAAAACCCATCAAACAAAAACCAAGCAATAAAGCACAACAACAAACATACATGTTAGTTTGGTGGCATCAAGCTTAACTATACATTGTATTTTAAGAAGAAGCCTCATTTTGGTTTGTTTTGACTGCTCTGATCCTAGTCTCATCTTTCTTTAACCCTTATTTTAAAAAGGGCAGTGAATTACTTTTTCCCCTTATTTTTTCACAGTACAGGGGGTTTTATGAGCCTCTGCCACATTACCCTTCAATTTTATCCTTGCCAGGATGAAAACAATTGATTTAGTAATTTCTTGTGTGGAAACAAATACTGAAAATCTTTTTTGCAATCACTTTATCACTTACTAATTCTACTACTCTCTTCCTACTCTAGTGCTTCCCTTGTACTTGTGCTTCAAAATGAAAATATAGACATGTTTGCACTGACCTGATGTCTTCATAGGGTTATTCACTGTACCTTTAAGATGCTGGCTTGCTTTCCTTCTCTTTCTGCACCTTGCAGAATTATGCTATGGACCATTTTCACTGTACTGTAAATAAGAAGTGCTACTCACATCACTTGCCTGTGTTGGGACTGGGATACAGGCCCTTCCTGTGAGCTGATGTTACTTGCTACTACAGGAAACTAAGCTGAAGAAATAGTTACTTTACACAATATCTAACTTAGTGATTCACAGAAGGGAGCACTGGGAACCCAAGCCCTCTGAAGGGAAGGATGGAGTCCTTTTGATTGTCAACTGGGCTGAAAAAACTGTGTCCATGATTATTTTTTGCACGTCTTTTACACCTAAGTTGGGGGCTCGTAGTGGTCTCTGGGCAGGAGGTTTAAACTGTATCATAGGAGATACGGGGGTGAAATGAGATCCCATGGACTAGAAATGATGCTTAATTTGCTTATTTCTTGAAGTGTAGAAATTATTATGACCTCAGTTATGTTACTGTGTTTCAAAGCACATGAAAGGTGAAGTTATTTTGGACATAGAGCAGGGGATAAATGAAGTATAGAAACGTGCATCAAACAAGAGGTCATAAGCCTGTGGCATTTTTGCAAATTACTCTAAAACCAATGACTTTGAACCATGCTGTTTAGACCATTCAGAGACAGTTGATCCAATCAGGTGGATATTTGCTAGTTAGGATCCATTTACCATGACTGTGTCATATCTATTTTAAAGAACAGTAACAAAAAGTGCAATGAAACAAGAGACAATGTTAAGTTCAATGTTATAGTTACAATGAATTAGATTAGAATTATAAGTATTTGTTTTCTCAAAATAATTAATGGAAAAAGTCCTGGCTATTCCAAATGGGAATAGGTAGTTCTGAGATTTGCACATGATGTATTATGGGTTAAAGATCTTACTAATTCATGGTAATTTATTATGAATAATTAGTATTGTCCCAAAAGTTTATGTAGATTTGTTTAATATTTCTCTGCTTCAGTGTAAATAATGTTTGCTCACCAAAAGCTGGGACTGCTGTTAACCAATCCTACAGAAAGCCTCTTAGAAGTGCCAATTTATTGTGTCCTCTGTGTATTTATAGTGTCAATAGCTCTCTGTTAGAAATTTTATTCTGAACCACTCTGCTAGTGGAACATAATCTCTTATGAGGAGTTTAACAGAAGTTCATTGTGTTCAAATAAGTTTCAATCTTATTCACTCTGCAGTTCTTTCTGTAATAGGGCTGGTTGTGGGGAGTCAGCACCTGCCTGTAATCCCAACAATTTTTGCATAGTTTTGTGAAGAAATTGAAATGGAAGAAGTAGTAGGTGATAAAACTGGGAGGAAAAGGTTTGGCTTTCAGGTGGCTGCCTGAATAGGTTCAGCCCATAGCTCTCCTTTAAGAACAAAATTGGCCAGTAAACTGAGTGTAAATATCGAGGAGGCAAAACAGGAGGCACCACCCTTCCATACTAATTTGACACCTGATGCTAGTCTTTATATTACACTTGCTTTGAGGTTAGTTGAAAACATTTTAACACTCAGCCCACTTGATTTCTTCTTTTTTAAGCTGGGGATAGCCTGGGAACCATCAAGTGCCAAATGCTTTCATCAAAGCCATAAACAAAAGGGGATTCTATAGGAAATCCATTTATTCGCAGGAGTTTTCAACAAAACACACTTTCACTTATTCAAAGTGGAAGAATAAATCTCTAGCTCTTTTTAAAGAGACTTACTTTATGGCCCTAGGAGGCAGACACAGTACTGGATTTAAAACAAAAGCTGTAACAAAAGCATCCTTACCAGGCTCAGTAAATTGTGGTAATGTTTTATAGGTCTGCAATACGTCTGCATGTGAGAGCTGTTCAGTTACTGCCCAGCCTAGCGACATAGATAGCCTATGAGGGGGGAAATATGTGCTGTGTGGATGCTGATTTTTGATCAAATAAAGCAACATTGAGGGAATTGGCTTCTCAAATAGAATAAAGAGCTGTGCTCTGATAGCTGTGATCATGAGATAGAAAATTACTTCTACAGCAATGAAAAGCTTAAACTACCAACCTGGTGTTTTACCTGTATTTAATCTTTCTTGTCACAGATCATCTTTATACATAAACACACTGGTGATTAACCTTGTCTGATTTATTTAAGGATTCATGGTTGCTACCACAGCAGAGGCTCCCAGCTCAAACACTGGGCTGATGTTACTGAATGAGTACAGTGAGGGGAGCTGACCAGCTCTGGAGGTTGGCTCCCGCCCCACATAATAACCCTGGATGACAGCCAGCACGGAATGTACCTATATGCATCCATCCATTCTTTTACATCTTGGATAAATGGATTTTATATATATATTTGGGTTTTGGTGGAAGAGACTATTTGTGTGTGCATTTCTGCCAAGCACTGGGATGTCAGGAGCCAACCAACTGCTTGTTTATTTAGTAAAAATACAGAAATATCTGCTTGTGTGTATTTTTTGGACAGATCTCTATTTTTGGGTTATTTATGAGCCAGCACTTGCTAGGCTATTCACAAGCATCCCTCTCACCATGCATATCAAAATACTCCCCAGAAATGTAATTAATCAAATCCATATTGCTACAGCCATTTGACCAGTGAACTGTGGACATGCAGAATGCTGCAGGAGTACAAGCAAATCTTTCCTCTGGTGATCAGTGCCCTTCCTCTTCAGTGATAGCATTTGCTATCACAAATAATTGCATTATTTAATAATGGAAATCAAAATATTCTTGCCATCCTGATCTTAGAGTCTAGGAATATAGCATACTCTGAAACAATATCAAAAAAGAGTATGGGAACTGTCTGAGTTCATTTCTCCTCTGTTGTTTATAAGTTAAATGAAAATACCTATTTTTACAAAAAGTTAGTTTGTAAAGAATCACTAAAAATCATAATTCTTATCATAAGTTAAAGTCCATTTCAGTTGTACAAAACACTTTTTTTCTGATGGCAAATTGTGTTTTTTTAGATTGCTTAATAGAGAGACAGTTTAAATCAGTATTATGCATACTATATGAAAAATGGAAATGAACTGCAAAGTTAGCTGTGCAATCCTGATATATAAAACTACTTAAACATATGTTGTGTATGACCAAGTAAAATTAGCAGTGGGAATTTCTGGTTGGTTTTGCTGGGGTGACATTTTGTGTGGTTTTCTGTTTGTTCCATTTTGTTTGGGTTTTGTTGTGTTTTGTTTTTTGTCCTGAAGCTATGGTTTCCAGATGTGTGGGATCAACAGTAGTCTTGCTAGTTTTGATGATGTGTTGTGGCTGAAGGCTTGAGACTTTAAAGATGCATATTATGTGCAGCAAAAGGACTGCAAGGAACTGCAGACCAGCTGAAAACATTAATGTTTAGAGCTCAAAATTAAAGCATATAAAAAGGAATAGCATAGGAATCATTACATTTGTTATAAGGAATATTCCAGGCTGGCAACATTTTAGGAGAAGATAGTATATAAAACCTCCATTGCTTCAAATTGTGTTATATTCTGAGTTCAGCTACAGTATGTAGGCTGAGCTAAGAGGACAGAATCCTTTCTCGTGGATATTTCTTCAATGGAATTCATGGTTTCTATTATTTGCCGATAATCTGCACTTTATATGTAAATGCCTTTACAGTTTCACCTGCAAATAAAAAACATATGGTTGCAAAAGCACACAAGACAAAAAACCCCCAAACAATATGATGATAATTGGAAGATTTAGCAAGTGTTGTAGACATGTCTTACTAGGATTATAATTTGGCAGCTCCACAGAAAATGTTGTAGCCATTTTTGTTGTAATTATATTATTCCCTTGAAGATGTGTTTAGACTTTGTTGTTAGACAGATTCTGATAATGCTGGTGCAACCCACTTTAAGAATTAGAATAAACACTGCTTTTAGGGTCAGTTCTTGCCCAGAAACTCCTAATGTTTCTTTCTCACAGAAGTCACAGGAACAGCATAAGAAGCAGTTTTTCAATAACAAATTATTCAGAGTCTATAGTCAGGAGCTTGGGAGCTTTGATGAGAATGGAAATAAAAAAGAACAGGAATTGATTAATTGCTTGTGTCAGCACTAGACTGAAAAAAACCCCCAGCATCCAAAGCTGGTTTCAAATTAAAATTCAGTTTCTTCAGAATAGTAGCAATGTATTATTAAGGGAGTAAATGGTTTAATTATTTCTTAAGCAACAAAAACATTCTGGCATCAATGCTGTCTTTAAGGCTTGAAAGGAAAAAAGTATGACTTAAGTCCAGCAGTAATAAAGAATGAGTCAGGACATGTTTCCTAATCACATCTACAGAATATTTTCATGTACCTATTGGGTTAAAAACTATTTTTAAGGTAGGAAGATTTCCTTTCCTCATCATACATAATGATGCTATTTCTTCTCGTAAAAAACCCGGTAGATAACCAGTACTCAGAACAAATCTTGGATTATTGGGGGTAAGCTTCTAAATGTTCTTAGATCTCTGTGCTCATCCACACATGCAAAAGAAAAAAGCTTTTCTTCTTGAAAGAATAGGTTTATGGCCAATCCAGCAGGTAACTCCCGATCCCTACGAATTTGCCTACCCCTTTCTAAGGAAGTTCTGCATTCACCCCCAAAGAAATCAGTCCAAGATGTCTATGTAACTTCATCATGCTGTCTTGAGAAACTCATAAATTATGGTGAATTGAATCTTCTGTCTGTCGTCACAGTAGCTGAATGATAATTGCATGTACTTCTGGATTTCGAACTATTCAGGGATGTCACTGAAGCCTTGAAGCTGTGAACCTCGGCTGGGTTGTGTACAAAGGGCAGTTGGGGCTTGAGCTGTGAAACTCTGCATACACACACAGAGCAAGGAAAGGAGGCAATCATTCCTGTGTGGGGAAGGGGGAGCAGGAGTCACTGCAGTTTCACAAGCCAAATTCATGAGCAAATCGTGTGAGATGCAGCTAATTCACACAGTGACATAAATCTTGTGGGTAGATGATGTGGAAGAAAAGATAGTTCAGAACATTGAGAATAGAACAACTGTTGTCCTATTTGGATTCAAATCTGCTGTTACACTTTTAAGTCTATGTGCCAGCCGTGTAAGAGGGATGACACATGTATCAAATGCCCATTATTGTCTATAAGTTTGTTCCTATATTAAAATTTGGATACCTCCCTGACTTAACCTAGTTGAAGTACCTGGACATTTTTAAAAACGGGTATATACTATTACTTTCTCTAATGCTTTTCTTGCCATAGTAAAAGTCTTAGGCTTACTGTGCTGTTGTCTATACCAATTGATTTTATTTAGCCCAATTAAAAGTGCATTAATGTTGTCTTGAAGAAAATAAAATGATGGGTGAATTGGTTATAAAATATCTGAGGTGAGAGAATGTGGCAATAACAGCAGAAATTTAGATTTCTTCAAATTCAGTGAGTCTATGCAAAACAGACAAAAAAAAGGAGATATCTGTACAAATTTGGGACTTTACTGGAGTAGGTTCTCAAGTCTAGCGGGAAGACTGCTCAAAACAAAAACGCTGGCAAGCAAACTTGAGTCTGCCAGGAAATATTTTGAATTATGCTGGTAAAAATAAGCCTGAACTGAGTTCACCACCAGTGTTACAAAACCTTCCAGCAGATCAGGGGAGATCACCGTTGTCCTGCAGCATAACAACCAGAGAGGTAATGAAGATGCAAACTCTGCTGATATAAATAAAATTGAAGGCACTGTGGCAAGATGTTTAGTATAGACTTTTAAGTACTGTTGCACAGTGTTCATACATGATCAGCCAGGGTACAGCTTTAGTAAAATGTGATGTGACTAAGGCACTTGAATTTGCAGTCCTCCCTTGTCTGCCTTGAAATAGCAAATCAGTATTCCCACCTTTTTTTTTTTTAATAGAATCATAGATTATCCTGAGTTGGAAGCAACCAACTCCTGACCTTGCACAGGACAGCTCCAAGGATCGTATCATGTGTCTGAGAGATTTGCCTGACTCCATTTGCCAAAGAAATCCCCTTTGTTATAGAATGGTGAACAAACCTTTATTTTGTTCCTCCAAAAGGTAATTATTGGTATGACTTTACTGAAATTCACATGGTGACTCTCATTTTTAGAGGGAGTCCTTCTGAATTTGGTGATAAGCAGTGAAGAATGTATATCAGATACCAACCATAGATTAGTCTTCTATGTGCTAGAAACTTTCACTGTCTCAAACCACTTCATGTTTTTTCCATGCAGGATTTTAAAATGTAACTTGATTTTAAATGCACTTATCCCTTAGACAGATATAGTTTCATTTTAATAGAGTAGGTGATCAAATAAAAGCAATTAATAGACTTTGTGAGCTTCTTGCCATAGAAAAATAAAGAAATCTACAACAAAATGTAAGCCAGTCTTGTGACTGACAGTTTTATTAATAAGATGATATGAGAGGAATCTTGGAATCCAGAGCAATAGACTGTTAGGGCTCCTGCTCCCTGTGGACAAGAACAAGGTATAAATCTTAAAAATTAAATTCTTTGCATTCTTGAGAGTCAGTTGAAAACAGTAGTTTATATTCAGGCCTGCTTGGGCTACACCTGGTTGAATTAGTGCTGCATGCAGTACCATGTGAATCCATGGCCAGTAAGCTCCTCTCAGTCTGATGTGCTTCTGCCACCAGTCTGCCACGACTTCATCAATACAACTTGCTAACAACAATCAGATCAGCTGTGTGTGGCAACATACAAATATTTCATAACAACCCCCAGAAAGATATACTCTAAGCTCTCTTAATATCATGAATGTGGGCATTCTGTATCTTTGTACATTTGCATTCCCTGACAAGTGCAAGATAAAATGTATCTTAAAAAGCTAGCAGTAATACAAATAACTGTGGTCAGTTCTAACATTCAGACTGTTTCAGAATAATTTCAGTAGTACTTTATTCTCTGCTGTGAGTTTAGAGTATGTGAAATGTCACATTTCTGTCACCTTCTGTCATTTTGCATTTGCAACTGCAGGATACTTGAATTGGGTTCTTAGTAAGTCCTATTGTATACTGGAGAAATATCTGTATAATATCAGTGCAACCCAGTTCCTGGAAAACTCTGCACTGCACTATAAACAGCTTCCAAGAAGAAACTATTGACCTTTGATTTGAAGAAATATGATTGCCAAATATGTCCAAGAAGTAAAATTGTGATGTTCTAATCACTTAATTCTTACATTTAATTCAAAACACTTCTACATCCAAAGGGCATCTTCAGCAAAGGTTTGTCAAGGAAGTGTAGCAATAGTTTAAAAAGGATTACAGTCAATAGAGGCAAAAGTGAACCAACCAAACCAGCTCCACATACCCTTACCAAAAAAACAACCCCCCCAAAAAAACCCCAAAAAAAACCCCAGAAAACCAAAACCCACAAAAGCTGGCAAGATACTTAATTTCTATGTTTTGTATCCATTTCGGTATCACACCTATCATGATAAACCTATACAACAAGATGTGTAGATACACCAACGTTAAAGCACTTTTTTATAAACTTAACCTTATAGTTACTTCTCAGTGAAGGTAAAATACCTTTTTTTTTTCTTAAATGCTTCTTTTAGGAAGACTTCTTCCCTGCCTGCACACCATGCTGTGCTCACTTCAGAGGGCAGAGAATCAACTTTTGATGTGCATAACTATGAGATCTGTAAATACAGCTTGGAAAAAACTGCTGAATGAGGCTGAAAATTATGGGTCTGAGGGACTGCTATTGTGATCAATGCTTGCACAGCCGGGAAGAAGAGATTTCTTGTCTTAATCTGCACAATATGCATTATAAATGGGCTGAACAGATAATCAAGAGCAGTCTATGCTTTGGTTCAAGAATAGAGAAGTTTAAAAATACTGCGAGGAGTATAATGAGTTCTTTCTCCTACATCTTCGGTAGCTTCCTTGCAGCTATCAAAAGGACTATGAGCTATCATTTCCTTCCACAAATTGAGCAATTAAATGCCATCTGAATAATGCAGATTCACAGGATGGATTCCAGTAAGACTCTTCTGAACAATTTTAAATGAAAATCACTCATTTGGTTTTTTTCACTGTCTTTGTTATCAACAGTGTGAAAATCGCAATAGAAATCTGCTGTGCATTGCACAACCTATACAGTTTCTTGGGGTGAACTTGTGATACTTACCACCTTAATCTGCTCAACATTTCTTCAGTGTTGAACTGCATTATTGTAAACTGAACTGTGTCATTAGTAATTTTGTATTATTTTATAAAGCTAGTGCAATCAGAAACAAATGCCATTATTTGAAAGTTGGGCTTAGGTTGGTTGCGTGCTTGTTTGTTTTCACAAATAAAGGAGAGTGCCCAGTGCTTTAAAACAGAAATGAGGAAAAGTTACTTTTCATGGTCATCATAGCATCACTAGGAGATGATTTTGAAAGTCTCAACAGTAGCATTGCTACTGAATTATTTTGGTGCAGAAGGGAGTCTTGTTCACCCACAATTCTGCAGTGGGATTCTACTTTGTGTGTTACCACTCTGCCTGGTGGTAAAGTGGTTAATGCCTTCAGAGACATTGGGTAGGGAGAATAAACACTGTGAGTAATCAGCAGAAAAAGGAAAATATGATAACTTTCTTTCCCAACCGGAAGTCTATGAAGAAGCAAGGTATGATTTTATACCTTGCAAAATATGCTTTGCCACTTCCTGCCTTCAAGTTTATCCTTCACTTTCCTCATTTTTTGAGTTTGTTTCTTTTGGGTGGACAGCACCTTGGGATGATAGCAATATTCTTGATTTTAAAAACACAACAGACCAAACAAATCTATATCTGTTGCCTAAACTTTCTGATCAAAGTGCTAGATTATGCAGCTGCTGCTGTTATTACTATTTCTTCCTTTGTTGTCATAGTTTAAGGTGAGACACTCTCCTCCACCCACCAATTATTGAGGCAATTACTGCTTAGATGTTACTTGAGTAAATACATTTGAATTGGAACCCTGCAGGCTTTTGGCCTTGTACATTTTCTCATTGCTCAAATAATGTACATGCACTGATCTTTTGAGAACTAAAGATGGCTATGTGCTTTTTTGTAGGCTGTTTGAGCACAATTCATTGGCCACAAATTCATATTTGCTGAACTTTTGAACATGTTTGCAACATTAGGTGCCTATAGTTTCATATAAGCTTGCACGTGCTGAATACGTAGCTGGAATTGGGTAAGACTCAAGTCTTGTTTAAAAAGCTTGTTTGATCAGTTTTTCTAAATAATGTGAAGTGTGTATTTGTTCTTAAAGCCTATTCTTCAGACAGAGGTCTTTTATAGCTTAGTCATTCACAAAGGAAAGAAAAGATCAAAAGGCTACAGAGGAGAAAGTGTTGGACTGAGTCTCAGGAAATCTGGAGTCTTGGCTGGGCCACAGACTTTCTGTATGGATCTTGTATCTTCGTTCCTTCTGTAAAATAGAGGTAAGAGTATTTCCCTGTCACAAGGTCTGGGGGAAATATTTTTAATGTTAAGGAAATAGTGACAAGTTTTAATGTGAAAGAAAAAGGACTCCATGGTAAATAACTGAACGTGGAAATGTATGCAGATGAAGTTTGAAATTAGTAGCTTGATAAAGCATTTGTCCAACTCTGTCATATAATTTATATGGCCTGCTGCTGTAGCATGTAAAGATAAAGACAATGACCCTAATTTGAGTTTGGTATTAACTGTGTGGCATAAAAGGATGAAAAAAGAAAACTGCTTTGCACCCTTAGCTAATTCTATTAATCAGTTTGCTACAGAACTGTAACTCTTTGTACTTTAATCACAACTAGGGTACTTAAGAAAAATTAGTACTCGGCAACTCTCTTCTCTTCTTTCTGTTCCTGGCTGATATTCCTGAATCAGAGCGAAAAGTAAAGCAAATTTTTTCTTGTCTTTTTCTTTTTTCCCTTTTTTTCCATTTTGCCTTCTGTTCTAAAAGGCATCCTTTTACCTTAAAACTCAGGTCCTTGGACTAGGCATCACTGCACTTCATCTTCATACCCATAGAAATATTAAATGGTCTTAAGTATTGTGAAATCACTGCTACAGTACCTAGAAAATGACAGTAACCTGGAGAGGAGAATTTCAGAGTATTGGTCAAGTAAAGGCACAAGTACATTGCAAACAAGGAATGCTTTTTTTCTGGTTCAGATCTGTTTTGGGGGCATTTTGTTCGAGTGGAAGAATGTGATAATGTAATAATGGGAGTGTGGTGAGTATAACTGGTGGTGGCAGTACATTGTCTTCTTAGAGACCAAATAAAGTCAGAACTGAATAGTATTTTTTAATACGATGACTTAGAATTACTTTAAAATTAGAGGAAAAGAAATGGACTGCTATATCAATGCAAACTTAGAAATTACAGATGTGAATTGGCAAAACAAGGTAGTTTTGAGACAGTCACAAAAAGCACAGTGTAGCTGAAGTCTAGCAAGGAAGAGTGAGATTTCTGGGATGGTTCAGGTCCTTGTTTAGAGTCCCAGGGTACAGACACACTGCAATCAGGAAACTAACATTAGCTCAGACAGGATGCATGAGTCAAGGATATTGAAAGGAGATGAAAAACGTGGTATTCGGGCATCTGCCACTCACCAATCGCTGGGCATTCTTTGTGGTTCATGCTGCTGATTGGAATGTACTGGAAAGGAAAGAAAAATAGTTTCAATTGGGTTAACAGCTAACATCTGTCATGTGACTTACTGAAAGAGAGAACTGTTTAGCTGCAAAGACATGACCAGAAAGGATAGGAAGGGAAAAGCTCACAGTAGAGAGTTTCCTTTTCCCACCAGGCCCCCGATCCTGGTTATCTCAGCTGATAGGGTTTACCAGCTTTAATTACTGAGTATAACCTGGCAATCAAAGCATGTATGGTCCAAAAGCTGCATGTTTAATATCTTCTTATATAATGTATTGTATTCTGAATTAAGATCTAGAATCTGTAGGTATTTGAAATGAACATTATACTATGGTCCACTTGTATGGTTTACTTTAGGTTTGATTCAAAACAAATGATCCCAGTGGCCTTGCTCAGATCCAGTAACAGTAATTCCCTTTTCAGGGCATGCTTTGCTTTAGTTAACAACACTTGCAGGTATTTGGGTGGAGGGATGTAGTCATTTCAATGTATAGAGCAGAAACTTTTTCATTTAACATGCGCTGACTACTGTGAATTTGTTGTGAGCTTTAGACTGGAGTTGTATTAGTAGATGGAAATACCAGACGTGAATCTATTTTGCATGTTAGGTTCAGATAAACACATGGTATATCTTACCCTCCCAGTTTTCCTCACCCTCAAATCTTTGTCTGCAGTCTAGAACCAACTCTGACATATATTTTAATTGATTTTTTAATATAATTTGATGATCTGTATTCAAATACCTTTTGTTTCCCTGTATTTCTGGAATCCATCAGTCAAGAAATCTGACTCTTTCTTTGTTACAGTGTCAGTATCAAGAAAAAATTCATTGAATTTTTGCTTCTGACTTGTGTAAGCTGTTTTGGCATCTCTGGCATTTTCCAGAAGCAAGAAGTTCTCAAACTTTGAGTGATTGTTTAGTTCCGTGATATTTTTAACCCACTTAAATTCTCTTTGATATATTGGATAATTGTAGAAAATGATAACCTCTTACTCTTAATACACTGCAGCTTGTCTCTTGTTATTAAAAGACAATAGTGGAATAAATTTTTTCTTGCAACTGAAATTTATTCTCCACAGAAAAGACAGATTTCAAAAGTTTCCAAAATATCTTGGAAAAACAGAGAAGTAGAACTACAAAGTAAGACTGTCAGTTATTTTAAGACTTTCTGCATGCATTTGTCTAAAATGAGCCCTTGTGTTTGTTATCCAGAAATGCTCAGTTCCCTGGCTTATATTTTCTAAAACCTAAGGTTATTTATACTTCATATGCTGTGACTTGTAGCACATCCTTATGCTCTACCTTTTTCTCCCTTACAATAGAGTAAATAAAATTGTTGTTTGCACTTATTTGGCCAACAAAACTTGTGTCTGGAGAGGATTGATTAGTCGGTTGGATGGTGCCTGGAGAAAATTTGAATCCGTTTTTAGATATTGTCTCAGGTTTATGGGCTCTCAGTCTCAGAGCACTTTTGCCTATTGTTTGTATAAAAAAGGGCTTATCTGACCTTTGTGTTAACACAGTGTGATGGACTTGCCTTTCCAACACTGATCGGCGATGGAGGTTATCTTTGATCTCCCTAACAGTCTTGTTATTTTTGTTTTGTGAATTAATTTACCAGCTTTAATGATAAATTCCCTGGCTGGGAATACCACATTAACACAGTTCAGGGATCTTTCTACCTGTCCATGTCATTAAGACAAGGAAAATGTCACAAATATTTTCTTAAAGAAACTTAACCCGACAGCTGTGGAACTTTTATCAGATTCACATTTTGTATGTTTATTTTATCTCAAAAGCAAAACCTAATATTATGTGGTTTTTGCTTATTGCACATCTCAAATTGAAGTATTTTCTTTGCCATATAAGGTGGATTTTACCCAGTAACTGTCTGACACTTCATTTAAATGTGTTGGTGCAGCCAAAAGGTGTTGCCAAGTTACAATTAGGACATCTACTGTCCAGAATATTTATTGTAGTGTAGCTCAGTTACATGAAAAACAATTTTTAAATTATGTGATTGTGACTGTTTTATAGTGCTGGTTTATATTTGGTAGTAGCTGTGTTTCTTTGAAGACTTCTAGGGTTTCCTTTTGATTTTTTCTAAAGATTTTTTTTTTTAAACCACCCAAACATCCAACTCTTCAAATGAATAAACATGGAAAATGTGTAAAACATTAACCTTTACAGTTCTTTCAATAATTTGGGAGACACTTTGAGCTTCTGGAAAGCTTCCTGTCTGATTTCTAGGTATTGACAGTTGTTGCTATGAACTGTAATAAATTTGATGGATCCAGTCTCTGTCTATGATGGGATGGTATCCGGTGCACATAACAAATGAAAGTAAAAGCAATATATTCAGCTTAGCTGCACATTCTTCCAATCACTAAAGGAGTTTGTTAGGCTGTCTCCAAAAGGGTAATGGGCTGTGTACACCAGCTGACAATCAATAGCAGCACTGCCTCCCTGTGCTCTTTTCATTCTCTTTTCCACCCCTTATTTTAAATAATCCTATCTAGTGACTGAAAGGAAATCCTGTAGTCTCTTAAATCCACACCTGACAGTTGAGTCATTCTGCTTTTTGCTTCAAAAAGTGAAAACACTCATAAGTAGGAGAGAAGATCTGAAAGAGGGGGGAAATTCAGGACTCTGCTCTTGTGGAAGAGTAAACTAGTGCAATCCAATTCAGGAAGGGCTTAGAGACATTAAATACCCTTGTCTTCCATTAGTTCATGGCTGCAAATAGGAACTATGACAATGGCCCCTTGGCTGACAAACCTGCATACCTTCAGAACAGAATTGTCCTTGGCTGGGCCTTGAGACAACCCTACCTCAACTCTACATACAAAGTAGTAGTCCATAAGGCTGTTCTAGAATTTGGACCTAAGACTTTTATCTCAAATTTTCAAGTGTGGGGTTTTTGCTATTATTAGTTTCTTTTTTACTCACTGTTTACACAGGGTACTTGTAAAAATTCTCTTGTGTTATATCCATGAGAAGCTGTATTTGCTTTTGACCTGATACTGCTCTTGAAGTCCTTGGGATAACTACTGAGTTGTTTTGTTTCTTTTATTTGGTTGGTTCAGTTTGTTTTCCTGCAGAGCTAAGCAAAGTATGTTGCCGCTAGTGCTGTTATCACTGCTACTTAGTTCATTATTTAAATAAAAATGTCTAAGGCTTATAAATCTAACAAGTATGATCAAAAAAAGAAAATAAATTTGAGACAGTTTTCAGTGGATCTGTTCAGGTATGTTGAGACCACTGTGCATTATTTATTTCATTTGATTATTATTTGTTTTATTTATTGTTATGGAGCCTTTTTGAGTTCCCCCTGAGCCTCTGATTTAGAAATACAATATCTGTGTTTGCATATTTTTGCTGTGAAAAGTCTGAAGCTAATGGTTCTGTCAAACAGACTAGGCAAAATATGAGAGTGAACGCTTACAAAAAAAAAAAAGAAAAAGAGAACCAGATATTTGGATTCCAAAGTGCCACCACAGTGATTAAAAAATAAAACATAAAACTCAAGCCATTCATTTGATCTGAAACATGAACACAAGTTCATTTTGAGTTTACAAAGCTGAGAACACTGGCATCCTTCAAACCTCTTTGGAAAAACAGCCAACTCAAACTTCCTGAGAGTGAAGTTTGTGGGAAGTGGCTTAACATCTTAGAAAAGTGTTTTGAACTCCAGACAGAATAAGGTATTATTCTTAGCAAAGGAAACTACAACTTGTGAAGCATTTAGTGAATGGTTTGACTTATGCCACTGTTACAGTAATGTTTGCAGCTCTTCAAAATATTCTCATCATGGGGAATATCTCATTAAAAGAAACTTTTTTCTTTTTTTCTTTCTTCTACTGTGCAAATAAGGAAATGGTTAAGAGCTTTCAGACATTACGATCAAACATTCATCCTTACAGACACTTTGGAACAAAGTAAACTTTAAAGATTAACCTGACTAAAATAAATTTAAGAAGACAGGAAAAAAATCTTATAAGCATGTCCTTGGAAGCTTACACAAAACTACATAAAGGCTCACTGTATAAAATATGGTCTACAGGGACACTTGAAGTATGTGAACCAGAGTAGGGCAGGCCTGAAAAGTGATTTTTACCTCAGACAAGTATCAAGTTAGCAGTCAAGGTGCCATCAATCAGGTGAAATTCTGTGTCAGAAATGGAAATTAGGATTCTGTCTGTGTTTCTGGTACACTGCAGTCCCAAATGGTGATTGAGCTGAGAAAATTCAAATGCTTTTATTTTGTTTTTACCATGTTAAGAACCATTGCCCCTTAACTGTGTCACTCATGAATATTGCAATCAAGTTAAGTAAGCCCAGGCAGCAAAAGAAGCTGTAAAAAAAAAAAAAAAAAAAAAGAAAAAAAAAGCTTTTCCTTTTTTTTTTTTTTTTTTAATTATTTCATTTTCTTTTTAAAATGCTTTTTTTTCAAGGCTTGTCTTAGGTCTCCACTGGTATAAACTATATGAGCAATAGGCTGTAAACACATTATGGAGGTGCTGCTTTTGAGCTGTAGGTGATAAGCTCAGCTGTAGGTGTGGTACATTGACATATATGTTCCTGTATAAAGGCAGACTCACTGTCTGCGCATGAGAAATCATTGAGTAGCTCCCCAACTTTTACAGAGTGAATGTATGGTTAGATCTCAGAAAACTTCCTGTCCTCTTATGAAAAGATTTAAGTGGCTACTATTTAATAATGTTTTACAAAATAAATTATGGAAACAGACTTCTTGATGTTCATTCCAACACTAAAAATTGCTAGAAGTGCTAGACTTCATTTTGTCATATGCACCTGTGGATGACCACAAATGTATCAAGTATAGGTAACGTCTGTAATGTTAGAAAGATATTTATTTTTGTAGTGAACTTTGATTTATGGAGTTTATTAGCAAAAGCTGATGCATATTGTCAGGCATTAATTTCTTTGTGAATGAAAGCTTTCAATTTGCCTGAAGTGTAGGGGAGATACACTAGCAAGCCCCCAAGTCTGGGAATCTGTCCAGAAAAGAAAGCAGTGAAAGATGTAGAGAAAACAAAAATTTCTATTTATGACTTCTTGAAGATCCTTCTGCTTTCAATCCTCTTTTATATCTATTTCTCTTGTGTCCTGGTTCAGATGGTAAATCTACCTCCCTAGTAGTTTGTTTGATATTTAAAGCTGGAAAAGACACTTTCTGAATTGCTTTTCATCTCATGCATCTAGCTATAAAAGCCTCTAAAAGTGATGGTTAGGAAAAAGCATATTATAGGAATATTAATATTAAAAACGTATTATAGGTCCCATTAAAATAGCTTTGTGTATTGGCTGTATCAAAAGATATACCAGTAAAATTATGTAAGGAAGTTCACATGCTTCTGGGTTTGTGAAGCTTTTTGGTTGCTTTGATTGTTTTTCAAATGTTACTTTAAGTAGTGGAGTTCACGTTTCTTTAAGGTTTTCTATGCCCCAAAAGATGTAGCAGTTTTTTCAGTAAGTATAAAATACAGTGGGAAACAAAGTTGTAATACACTTCCTGTTATGCACAGGTAACAACAGGCTGTCAGGTAGCAGCAGAGGGATACCAAGTTCTCAGTTGGGTAAATGAAAAAAGGACTCAGGTACAGAGAATGAGAATTCCTTGCTAAAGTGGGGAGCAGGATGTGAGCAGCATTCTAAACAGCTTCCCATATTGTTTTTAGGTCAGAATCAGCCTGGTAAAAAGGAGGCTCAGGAGAGAGCCCCCTTATTGCACTCTATACCTACTTGAAAGGAACTTGTAGCAAGGTGGGGGTCAGTCTCTCCTCGCAGGACAGACTGCAACAGGACAAGAGGAAATGGCTTCAGGTTGTGCTGGGGGAGGTTCAGGTTGGACATCAGAAAGCCTGTTCCAATGCTTAACTACCCTTTCAGTGAAGTGGGGGAGTCACTGTCTCTGTAAGTGTTCAAGAAATGACTGGATGTGGCACTTAGCACTATGGTTTAGTTGGCATGGTGGTGTTCTGTCGAAAGTTGGGGTTGACAACCTTGGATGTCTTCTCCAAACTTAATGATTCTATGATTCTGTAAAACCTCAATTCTTGCATTCAGGATTGTTCAGGAGAGTGATATTTCTTTTTTCCTACTACTGTGTTGATTTCACCATCTTCACTGGAAATTCAATAGTATTGCATGGACAGAAATCAGATAATAGTGGTTTGTACTCTGGTGTTTAATGGATGTGTAGGGGAGATTTACTGTTGTTTTTATAACTCGTTCTACAGAGGTTCTTGAAACAAGAAAGCCCTTTCCAGGAGCTCATCTACTGAAAGCCATATGAGTATATTCTGTTACTTTTCAAGTAACAGAATTTATGAGACTTTGAATGTGGTGAGGCTTTATTGGAAGGATATCAAAGCGTTCTATTAATTTGTTTTTCATTCGTGGTGTAAAGGCCCTTCGTGGCTACAGAGCAAGGGACTGTAGCACTCCCATACTGTACCAGTAGATCAGAAGGTCTCATCACCACCCAGTAGATTTACTTAATTTTCTGTTGGTCAACTGATTCTTCATAGGAAAGAAGTTATACCAAAATCAAGACTTTTGCACAACTAGAGGTTCTTTTTGGCTGGAGCCACAATGGAGTACAGAAGCTCAACTGAGAGCTAACAAAGCATTTCAGCAGCATCACCACAAAATCCAAATGGAATTTCTAACTTGCCATTCTAGGTTTTAGAAAATGCATCTGGCGATAAGTGTTAAGTGTATTAAATGGGAAGCTTGTTCTGTCTCCTCTGTTTACACCAAGGGGCACAATGTTAAAGATCAGATGTGGCAGCTTCACTCCTCTCAAGACCTTTCACATCAGGAAAACAATGTCATCTTTGTCATATTTGTGGTGTGAGAGACTAAACCCTTTGCATTATCTTTTTTGTTTTTTCAGTATTTACCTTTTTTTTTACCTCCTTCAATGTTTTTTCAGGGATGAGGGAAATGGATCTTGGGATTTGTATGTGCATGCATAACATTCTTAATGCCTCAGGAGCAGTGAACTGGTCTGTTCTAGCCTATGCCTATACCTCCCAGAAGAACGACTTCCCATGGAACTAATTCAGTCTTTTAGAAAGTTGTGTGAATTCAAAGACTGAATAAGAATCCAGTAATTCAAAAATCATAAGGATCTGAGCAAAAGCTGGTTGTGTGGGTGAGATATGAAACTTTGATGTTTCTCCATTTGTCCTGCCTGGATGTGTCTGGCACTGAATGCACTCACTGTGCCACACTTCAATCTCTTTCCAGCCCTGACAGTCACTGCTACTTGCCTGCTCACACCTGCCTGACCAGTGGTTGCTCTATGAGAGGAAGCCCCTAAGGCTGCTGGTAGCAAATCTTCTTTTCTGCCATCAAGGAGGATTGGGAAGGAAGACACTAATTTGACATCCTTCCTTGGGCATTGTGGCATTACCTAGCTCTAAAACAAAGACTTAACAGTTTCATGCCAAATGTAGTTTGTAATTTCATTTTGGGCACTCAGGAGGCTTCTGTCACCAAAATATGGCCTGTTGTACGTGGTGAAGTAAAAGTTCAGGGTTTGCATTTGTAGCCAAAACCAACAAATGAGGTAAGAAACGGCCAAGGAAAGAACAGGCAAAAGGGAACACTTAAAACCTAGTATTTTTTAATGCAATTTTTTACTGTGAGGATAGTGATGGAACATTTATAATCCTATCTGACACATGTTCACATAGTGGGAAGGTATTTTTCTGTCTATGAAGATGAAAGACAGGTGATTAACACTTGTAAAAAGTTTATCGCTGACTTGGTATATTTTGTCAATCTATCTGCTAGCATGTGAAACAGTTCTGTGTATGTGTATTCTAATGACAGATGCACTATCCCTATATATAACAATATTAGAAAAAAATGTCTATCAGGAACTTTTGTTCTTGTACCTCACATCTTATTTTGTGTTGGGTTGCTAAAAGATAAATTAAAATTGACTGTAAATGTAGTATATGTGTAAATTATTACGTTATTGATTTCTGCCAGATTGCAGACATTCCTACTACTTTCACATACTTTCTCAGGAAGGTCATTATTTTACCATAGTCTAATTATTTTCCTATGTGCATGGTTTCCTGATCTTCACTTGTCATGGGGGCCATACTGCTGCAATGTAGGAGGTTCTCAGTGTGACAAGGAGCAGCCCTTTTTCATTGTGTGGCTTTCTGACTGAATTTAGAAGGAACAGTGACTCTTTTCAGCCATTTTAAATGAAGTTTGGCGTGGGGCAAGCTACAGATTGAGAGCACCCCATTACAAGTTAGCAATGCTGAGATGCTCATCTTAGGTGATATGCTTTGATATGGTAGATGTTCAATGCTACTACTTCATTTTTTATTTCCTATAAATGCTGTTTTAGACAATACAATACTTCAAAAATGAAACAATTATTATTTACTCTGTAGCATTACTACAAAAGAACTCACTGGCCACCAGAGCAGGAGTTATTTGAATGGCTAGAGGTTTTAGAGCAAGGTCTGAGGTCTCCAGCTGAGCAACCTTCCCCATCAATTTGCAGAAGAAAATTTTGTGTTTCACAGGTATATTAAAGCTTTGGCACAAGCTTAAATTTCAGATTTTTGTTATTTTTACTGTGGCAGATGCAATACCAATGATGACATTTAATATTTTAGATTGTACACCAGAAGACAACTAAGCAGGTGTAATACTACACAGTAACAGATGGTCTTACTACAATTAATTCTCCATGCTTGCAAAGAACATAATGAAAATAATTCTGCTGAGGATGAAAGAGTAGTAGTGATATCACTGGCAGTTTTTTGATGGATAAACCTTTCAATATTAATTTTTTTTCCCCTTTGCAACCGGAATAAAAGCTGGATTTGAAAAAAGATCTAATGCTGAAAGCAATAAGTAGAAGACATTTCCCAGTGAAGGAAACATTTATTTAGTGATTTCCATGGGGTCACGGTTTTCTTTGGTCTAATATTCCCTGTCTGTATAATGTGTATAGTCAAAATGATTTTTTTAAACTCTTGTTTATACTTTCCCTCTGATGGTTGAGCACCTAGTGTTGAGAAAGGTATACCAGAAGGGATTTTTACTTTTTTTCACAGTCCCAAAATAGACGGTTGTTCCACTTGGTCTGCTCAAATCCACAAAACCTCCAAATGGAAAAGTGGCTCCCTTACCACAGCCAGTGTGTGCTGGCTGTGGCTACCCTCCTTTCTTTCCTAACTATATTAGTTTTCTTGGCTTGGCCTTCCCTTATGTTATGAGCTTTGTTACACAGAAAGATATTTAAAGAAAAAAATCCTCCCAAATAGCATCAGTTCCCAAAAACCCTAGTGAGGCCGTGTGGGAAGGGGCAATGAAGTGCCAACACAAATACTGTGTGAAAGGGTGGTGCACACAAAGGGCTGAAATATCAGTCTGTAGCAAGACTTACAAATCAAATCTTTATGAGATAATTTCTTTTGGTACTTCATTTTAACTACCATCCCAAAAGGGTCAGTATCATCTACCTTTAGTCCCTTTACTCTCATTTGAATAAGCTGAGCTTTGTATTTCATTATCAGCGTGGATATTAAAAAAAAAAAAGGCAATTTCTGTTAGTTACAATAATTACACCCTCTTGAAACTGCTCCTATTTTATCTTTTCAATGAACTATGACCTACCTGCATTTTCACATTGTTCAGTATGATATTGGGAATGGAGTTAATATGAAATAATACATCTATTCATGGTATAGTTATGTATCTATCATTAATACTAGGAATTGATTAGCTGTATTTCTAAAAGGGACTTCAGAATAAAATGTAAGAATTCTGTTCCTTTGTTTTGTCTGTGGATATCTAGGCAGGATATTAAGAATACCTGCCCAGCCAAGACTACCAATGCCACAGGGGACAGAGTGAAGCCTGGGATGGAACAGTCTGTACTGGTTCTGTAGATCTGCGTTGGCTTGTCACTTCCAAACCCATTTGTCAGACCTAAACTTGTAAGCCAGATAGCATTTAGAATTTTAATGTTTAATTACCACTTATTTTACTGGCAGTTTTATACACAAAAAGGTTGCACCTATGATGAAGAATTATTCTGTGCTCACCTAGCTTTTTGACAACGAAACTGCATTTCTCAGCCACCTACTTTTTCCTAAGCAAAATAGAAATTAATTTAAAACCACATAATAGCATAGTGAAACACCATAGATGTTTTTTTTTCCAAAAAGCACATAAGATGCTGGCTTTGGTATTCACAAGTAACTGACTTCTCAGGTACACTGACCTGGAGCAATGCATGGTAGCATATGAGGAGTACTGGGCAATAAAACGTTGCCTTCACAGACTTATTCAAGCCCCTGCCCTTCTCTTTGTAGGCTGGTGAGGAAACAGACAGCAGAAATCCGCACCTGACCTGCCTTATACTAATTTCTAAACTTGGAAAAGGATTCATTTACATCATCTTTGAAAACACCAGTTACTGCCAATGGCTCAAAGCATTGGTAACCTGACACACTACAAAGGTCCTAATTTTTGTCAGGTATGTAATTTTTCATGTTAACTTGGTCCTTTTTACTTTTTCCTAGCTTTGCAGACTCCACTAGTGGAACTGGAACAAGCCTATGTAAGTTTTAAATACAATATTTTTATCAGATATGGCTGCATCTTCTAAGAATGACAGAAGCCATATTGAACATAGAATAGACTTTCCAGATATTTTTTGCATCTTGCAATGAAACTGAGTCATTAGTAATTATAGCAGTGTTGTTAAATTTGACTTTCCTCTTTTCTTTTTTTACTACATATTACTGACATAGAAAAGAGGAAGAGCAATAATTCTGTTTGAAAAAAACCCCAACCAAATCAACTACAGACTCTCTCTAAGTGATTGTAATTATTTTAATTTAAAACATTATAGTAAGTTGTATTTTTGAATAACTTTGGTGATTTCCAAAGTTATTCAAAAAAGATGTTATTGTTAAGAAATTATTTGGTAGAAGTATCAGAAATGGTGTAATTTTATCTACTATACATATGGCCTTAAAAGCACAGGACAAAATTCTTCCTGCGAAGAAGACTTAGGATCTGCTCTGAGCAAGTTCCGTTCCATTCCTACTTGTCATCTTTAAGTCTGTGCCACATCTCCTGTGTGCTCCTTTATCATTCCAAATAGTCATGTCACTGATGCTAGTATGACCTCCTTGAGGAAGGGCAGCTGTTTGATGCTGCTCTATCACTAAACCCTGGGTAACCATTGCACCACCAGAGACTTGCCTAACGTATTTAAGCCCAAGAATTAGCTACAGGACAAATTACTCTAGGACAGCTACCAAGTAAACAGAGGATTGTAGTTCTTGCTCTTGCTTTTCATATCATAGAATCATTAAGGTTGGAAAAGACCTCCCAGATCATCAAGTCCGACCTTTGACTGAACACTACCATGTCAACTAAACCAGAGCACTAAGTACCACAGCCAGTCATTTCTTGAATACCTCCAGGGATGGTGGCTCCACCACCTCACTGGGCAGCCTGTTCCAGTGCTTGACACCCTTTCCACAAAGAAATTCTTCCTGCTATGGTACAAGTCTTCCTTGTTAACTTTCAGAAATTAGAGGGTTTATTCAACATATACTTTGTTCTTATTGCTACAGCTAGTACAGTAAAAAATGCTGGCACACCTCTGAATATTTTATGCCATGTGTAAACATTCATTTTTTCACACTTCTCAGCTAGTCCATGGCTGAAAAAAACTATGTAAGTGAAGAGCAGCAACAAAGGGAAAACAGAAGGGAGGTTAAATCTGTGGGGGAAAAAAAATTGAAAAAACCCTATGGAAAACGAAGGGTTCATTGAAAAACTTCAACAAGTATTGGCAGCCTCTATATCATCTCATAATAAAGCTAATAAAATTTAGAAGGCTGATTTCTAAGTACTGCATCTAGACCCTTCTTTCCTGCCCTGCCCCCACCCAAACTCCTGTTTCTCTAGGGTATATGTCACTGTTCACATCCAGATAATTTCTGCAGACAGGAGGTTATCCCTGGTTGTTATGATCAGAGATTAATAATAATAATAATAATAGCTGAAATAGTATGAAGTTGAAAAAAACTGCCATATACTATACTGCTCAAGCACAAGCAAATCTGAGTAATTATTGCCCCAAAAATAATGCTTTGTTTTTGTAAAAGGGCTAGTCTAGCTTCTACTGCACAGTATTCACTGGGATTATTATTCTTTTGTGGCCCATTACTGGATATGATAAGGAGGAGTCTGGATATGATAAGGAAGCCAGTAATAAGTTTCCCAAGTGCAGGAGAGGATTTATGTAGTGTTTTGTCCCTCAGTAGCTTACAGCACTAGAGCACCCGGAACCATAAGCTACAGTAACCTCAGGCCCTGACATTGTACTGCACAGAGAGTAGGTCCCCTCTCTCAAAAAGAGATTCTCTGGGAATGGAAAAAAATGGCAAAATCCAGCAATATTTCTTTAGGGAAAGGACTTGCATGTGAGAAGACTGGCCAAAAAGGGAAAAAATTTCTTTCCAGCTCCTGTTTTTCATTCCAACTCACTCTCATTACTGCGCTTTGGTGGGAAAGGATAATTTATTTTTGCCTCCTTAATAAAACTATTTATTTTCTTTATTTGCTTTTCCAAATACGAAAAGGAACAAACAGACCCTTTATCCTGCTACCCTGGTGACACAGCATTTGAACCTGTCAGTCTGGAGTTCAGAAGCATGACTTGTTGAGAGCATGAGGAAGGAAAAGAGCAGTCCAGGCCATCAGACCCCTGGAAGGGATTGCACAATAGAGGATGACTGAAACCATCCTCAGGCAACAAGGTGCTACAGGAGAAAGCCACTAGCACTTTTGTAAAAAGTACTAATATTTGCAAGTTTTAGAGTAAACAACCTCTTAATACTCTAGGGTTACTATAAAGAAATGGTATGTACTTTTTTCTAATCAGCATAACAGCATTCTGTTCTTCCCCCATAATGCGCGTTGCTGTTACTAATGTAACTCCATGCTTGTTTTCATCCTTCTTTCCATCAGGTTTCACTGGATTGACTAGTTTACATTTTACAGTTAAATTGCATGTTTTCTTTCATAAATTGTTTGCAGCTTGTCAATTCACCAAACAGAAAGGAAGCAGTTTTTGATTCAGATCCACATTATCTATATTTAGATTCCTTTGGGATTCCTAGTCAAAAAAACCAAAACAACCCACAAGCAAAACAACCCCCACCAAACTATGCTCTGTGAAGAATTGCTGCAATGACTGCTCTTTACTTTTACATAGAAATAAATTTATTTACTGCAAAACCATTGCCTGTAAATAATTAATTTCACTTGAACAAACAAACAAAAATAGATTTCTTCTTTTTTATTGGCTATCAATAGCCCTCTATACTACTCATCAAACAGTTATCTGCCACTGGAAATCAAGAATGATCTTTAGTGCCTTATTTCACCTACGGAGACTTCATGTTCTACATGACTGTTTTTCCTAATTATTGGTCAAATTTATACTTCTAAGCAGTATTTTGAGGTGGTTCAAAGTACTTTAACTTCCTTTTAATAGCATGGCTTATCGAAATGTAGGTAAGAGCTTCAGCTCAGTCACAGGTTGATTAGATAGTGCCCCATTTTTTATTAAACTTTTTCAGTGAAAAAGAACTTAAATAGCCATATGCATTTTAAACCCTCCATTTTAAATCTTTCCTTACATCTGCTGTTTTCCATTCTTTTTTCTCCCAAGTTCCTGAAGCAGAATAGGTGCAAGTAGTTCTGACCCTGATACATGGTCCATTACTTGAATCATATTTTAATAATGCAGTACACAGCAGAGTTGCTTACTTGGATATCTGCATTATTTGGGTCTGTTGTTCCAATACCACTTGTTTCAATTCACCAGGAGCTTGCAGCACACTGCCTCAGTGTTCCTGTTCAGCACGGAATGCAGGACTGTACTCACAGATTTTTGAGAGCTCCTCTTTGATCATTCAGTCTCCTCTGTTGTGGGATTCTGCCAAAGATTTCCACTGTCATCCTGTGATGTCTCACAACTCTGCTTCTTGCCACAGCTCATATTCAGAAAGTTAGAAGTTAGCTAATACTTTTCTGATGCATTTCCCCTTTCCCTGGGGGGAATAAGTGCTAGTCTGTAGCAGCCAAGCTTCATCCTCTGTTCTGGATTTAGGTGTCTACATTTTCTTAGGGAAGAGAAATGTCTCTCATGCAGAAGTTGGGCTACATGAGCACCATTTTAGTGCAAGTCATTATGAGCAACATGCATATATTTATTAGAATACTGCAGCTTTCTGAAAGTCTAAATGAACCACTAGTTGAGTGGGTACAGTTCTTTATGCACCAGAAATTATGGATATTAAGATTTTTTGGGTGTCTAGGTTTTGTTTTGGCATTTTGATGTTTTCTTAAAAAGAGACTTTTTCTTTCTTAAACATTCCTTTACTTTGAAAGTAAATGTGTTCAATTTTACAGAGAACTACAATACCAGGAACCTGAGTATATCTATAAAGAATACTTGTTAGAAACCTGTTGCTGCCTGTTCTGAGCTTCCCTTCCCCCTCCCCAAGACAAGCCGGGACTCGCCTCTGCCATGTGCTCTGAACTCCTTCGTTCCAAGAGTGGGCAAAACCAAATGTACCTCAAACTCTTTAGCAGTGTCTGACTGGCCGCTCACCCCGGGTCCGTCCCCAGTCCTCCCCTTTCCCCTTCTCCCAATAAAAGAAGGGCCCGAGAGGGGGCCCCGCGCTCTTTGGCTTTGCATCCCTTTTATGAACGTCTGTGTGTTTCTGTCTCTGTTTGAAAGCTTCTAATTGCAGGAATTAGGCAAACCCGTGCTACCTCTCTAGGCTGCCCGAGGCTTTCTAAGGCATTGAACTATGAGCCTAGCCAGTAAAAAGCTGTGAGAATTCCACAGAAACCCCTTACTGTTTGTTTAGAATATATGGAAAAAGCAAAATTTAGGTGCCTAATGTGGGCATGAATTGGAATTTAGGTGTTTGAATCCAAAACTGAAAATTTTCAAACCCCTGTATTACTTGCTTTATCCTGCAACCTGAGGTGTCTTAGTACTTAGCCCTCCTCTTCAAAGTTTGTGTCTGAATCTTCACTTTTTGAATGTTTCCAGGTGCATCCAATTTTCCTCAAGGTTGAATTTTCCAAGGATATGGGAGAAAAAAAAAAGGCAAATTAGATGGTAGCATATAGGCATTGAAGTACAAGGCAGTAAAAACAATGGAGAGGTAACAACAGCAGCTCACATGTCTAAGCAATTATGAGTTGACACACACCTTTATTTATTTACTAGCAAAGATAAAATGAAAACTAAAACTATCCCATAACTGAGCATAGCCAAAAGCATTGATACATGGACTGAGCTGCAAACTCTCTTGGTTATACCACCTACAAAGGGGCTTGGGATTCACAAACAAGTTTTCCCTGAATCTAAGATCCTGAAAGTTTGACTTTGGTCAAACCATGGATATTTCTGTGCAAAAATGAGGATGGGGGAGGACATTCTGTTTCTGCTGTTGAGACAGAGTGTCTCTGCAGCGGTGAAGGTTAGATGAACACAGCCTAAGGAACAGTAAGCAAAGGAAACAGTGACAAATTGTGGTCCAGGAAAGGTAGTGGTGGGAGCGCTACTTTTCAGTTCCCACTCCCAACACTGAATATATTATTTCTTTAGCTGCTGTTTAATATGAAATGCTGACATACTTGGACTATTCTTCATCCCAGAGAGATGATGAACAATAAGCTAGTAAATTGTCACATACCTTCTTATGATCACCTTCTGATTTACTGGGCAATGCATTTTTATCCCCACATTTCAGGCTGGTGCAGCTTCTGAAAAACAAAAAGGTGGGGGAAGGGGGGCAGAAAGCCCAGTTTCCAAGATATCCTGCATCCTTCTGTTTCCATATCTCTTCAAGCAGAGAAGGAAATTCCCCTGTGTGCTGGACATGCTGGACAGGCAGCCTAGTCAAGGAGGCTTTTATACTCAAAAGAGATTTCCATTCCTTCCACATTCTACAAAGAGAAGGTTCTAGGATGTGGATTCTGATGAAAAATAGACACCAAGACCTAAGTGAAGAGACAGATTAGATGCAAAAAATTAATGCTGACAGTTTATTAACTGGACACATTTAGGTGTCTGTTTTGAAACCTAAATGTTTGGATTGCATTTTAGTCATGAAACCTTCCCAAGTACTCCCCATGGTGTACATGGTCTTGAAGGTAGGCTTTGAAGCTTAGGGCTGGTTCTCAAAATTTTATCTAAATCAACAGAGAAATTCACACAAGTTAATAGCTACCACTTATTTTTTTGGAAGGCACAAAACCCACAATTCTAGATATTTTTGAAGAATACTAATTCTTTCTTCTGCGTTTACAAATATTTTAGTTCCTTTGTTCACGGTCTATAAATAAAAGTTTGAGAATGAAACTTAGGTAAAGGGATGCTGGTTGTATAGGGTCTTTAAGCCTCTGAAAAAAAAAGAAAATCCAGATTTCAGAACCTTGAAATTTCTGGGGCCAAACCAGTACATTAAAATTTGTCCAAACAAACTACTATGGTAAAGAGAGGGAGAAACACAGAAATCTTTAATACATTTTGAAATTAATACATCTTTTTCTCTAGTTCTACATTACAAGGTCTTTTTTGCAGTCTGAACTTTTGATTTAATCACACAACCATGATATTATTCTAGAAAAGAGAAGTTGTTTTAACTGATAACAGCATTTCTAAAATAGCCAATTTAAATAAAAACAAATGAGCTTACTAGTTATGACCAAAGGGAGAAGAGGGGACAGTTTAACACCATTGTTACTGAAAATCCTGGCGCAGAGAGAGTACACAAGTACATCTTGGCAAAAGTACAAATAAAAACAATTCTATCTCACAGCTTCTGTTTATTTGTTTTTTTACTGTCAGTAAACAACCCCAAATGAGCACAAAGGAGATGCCAGAACCACATCTACTTGTCTGGCAACATGGAGTGGAAACCCTTGTACAATGCAAGTTCTTCCATGGGCACATATTACTCGTCTCACTCTCAAAAGAGAAAAAAAGAACAAAAAAAAAGAAAGGACAAATGAACACAGAGCTAAAAGCAGAGACAATGTCTGGAATAAGAGAAAGAAGTACTCAAAAACCATCACTCTTTCTGACTTAAATAGTCAAGTGTTTCACCTTTAGAAGTAGTTAATAACCAGGTTTAGCTGTAATCCTAATTAGAGGGAATATATCTGGTTTTGTTTCCCATTTTCTCAGGAAGAGATGCAATAGCAGTCAGCTTCTTTAATCACAAATCAGAGCCTCTTTATAGCTAACACTTTGGACTTAAGAACTTCCTTTCTTGACTCCTTCTGAATGTGAAACTAAACACTTTTCCATCTCTATTCTGCCTTTCTTGTGTTCTCAGCTTCAGGATCCCAGCCCCTCTTTCTCCACTGTCAGTATTCAATTCATGCTGCATTTTTGGAAGAAGGACAACCAGAAAGTGATGTATCAGCTTGATAATATATTGTCATTATCCTATCAACTTAACAGATATAAGAGAACTATTGAAAACATTAGATATTTATGTAATGACAGGTAAATGGTTATAAGCACCTAGTTTATAGATCATAATTATAACATCCTCTGTTAAAAATTATGTGCTAGTACTATAACTGGGCATGTTTTTTCACCAATATTGACATTCTGTTGTGCTCAGACAGGGCACACACAGACTGTTCAGCTTTCATTTGGTCAACAGCCACCTGCAACTGCATCCCATCAAATAAGATCATAACTTACTTGCAGGAGTGGAGTTTCATAATTTCCACAGGAAATTTATAATCCAAGCATTTTGACTGGAGACAGGAGTCCGTGCTGAAAGGCAGCAGCCAAAATCTGTCAGTTATGGCTGTTGGCAGTCAAGCACATTGCGCTGTACTGAGGCTTGGAAAATAAAGACGGACAACTTGCCTAGGATGTTAATACCTACAAAGCAGTGATAGCTGGCAGTCCTGTTATCTTCTAATGGAACATGGTACAGTCTCCTTCATTATGTTGCACTTTGGCAGCAGTTCCCAGCATGTGTGAATACCCAGGCTCTGGTCTAGTGCAGTATTGCACTGGAGAGCCACCAGTGTTAAGATGTAGGCCACAGAACAGAAACAAAAGAAAAAATCTTAGACATAATCTTTTCCTCTGTATAATTTACTCTGGAATGGGGAGCAGAGATTAAGGTGCAAGGCTGGAAGTAGAAAAAGTGCCTTTGAGACCCAAAGGTTACTCTGAGTTTGGATAAAGTAGTCACCCAGTCACTGAATGTTAACAGGCTGGGGATCAGAATAAATTTTCTGGAGTTTCTGGAAAGGCAAAGACTCTTCAATGGTGCCACAAAACATTGAACTGTAAGCAGATGATGTGATTTAGCCCCAGGCAGCAGTCAGGCACCACCCAGCTACTCACTCACTCCCCAACCAGCAGGATTGGGGAGAGAATAGAAAGGGTCAAAGCCAGAGAAATAGTGGGTTAAGATAAAGAGAGTTTAATAGGGAAAGCAAAAGCAGCACATAAAAGCAAAGCAAAAGAAGGAATTAATCCACTGCTTGCCACAGGCTGGCAGGTATTCGGCCATCTCCAGGACAGCAGGGCACCATCATTGTAGTGGTTACTTGGGAAGACAAATGCTATCACTCCAAATGTCCCCCCTTCCTCCTTCTTCCTTTCACTTTGCATACTGAACACAATGCTATATGGTCTAGAATACCTCTTTGGTGTGTTGGGGTCACCTGTCCTGACTGTGTACCCTCCCAGCCTCTGATGCACCCCCAATGTCTTCACCAGCGTGGCAGTACAGAAAGCAGAAAAGCCCTGCTCAGCAATAACAAAAATATCTCTATATTATCAACCCTGTGTTCATCACAAATCCAAAATATAGCCCTGTACTAGCCACTGTGAAGAAATTTAACTCTACCCCAGCCAAAACCAGCACAGTGGAAGAAGGACTGAGCTCGGAAAGTTGGAAAGCATGCCATTTTCATGGTAAGGTTTTTCACCCTCTCCCATAGATACATCTGCAAGACAGAATTCATTCTAAAGTAGCACAGCCTTTTCCCCCCCTCCCTTAAGCACCATGTCAAGTTGTCTAAGCTCCAAAATCCTTACTTCATGGAAAATAAAGTTGTTTCCATTTGCCTAAGTATGTTTATTACGAAAAGTTTTGTTGTACTTTTTCATGGATTTAAGTAATAGGATTCAGCATATTTGTTAGGACAAAAAGGAGTGGGTAAGTGGCACAAGCAGGCACACACAATTGTCCCCTCACAGTTGTACAATTTGCACCGCATCTGCATATGCATCTCTGCTGTTCTAACACAGAGATTATCTTCAGTGACCAAAATGTACAACTGTTTGCACAGCAACGATATACACAGATTATTTTTAGTTCAAACATGTGGCACTACTCATTGTGCAGCTGCTTTCATGCATTAATGCATTGGGATACAAAACCCTAATTGCAAGAGCCCAAATTAATTGCAAGCAGTGAGACATTTTGGACTGGAAACCCCTTTTGGCTACACTGGAATCAAGTTGTTGACTTTTCAAGCTAAAAGAGATATGAATCATGGAAAATATTTCATTCTTAACCCCTCAAAGTACCCAGTATTCCTAAACTAATGCAAAATACAGTTATGTGTTGGCTTAGAAATTACAACTTCTCTGCCAAAGGTTAATTCAGACTATTCATCCAAGATTAGTTGCAAGTTTTTAAAACTGTAAATAAATTCTTGTTCCTAAACAGCACAGGTTTTCAAAGCAGGGAGTATTACCCACAGCCTATAAAAGGAAAAGATTTAAAGCAGAAATGGGACATTTGACTTCTGCATATTTGGAACATTTAATCACCCTCTTGGTTCTATGGAATAAGTTAGACTGGTGGCTTTTTTCTTCAGCTCCTTAGCAAAAGTACATTTATTTAATAGAGCCTAAATGTTTTGTAGGATGATTTAGAATCAAGTCCTGCACCTTTTACAGGCAACTGCAAAACACCACGTCAGGAGGGAAGAGGTCCAAAGATTGTAAGCACTTGAAGGTACAGAGTCTAACTTTTTCTCTCTTTGAACAATAGCGGGCATCTTTCATGCTCATAATGCAAGATACTAATGAATGCATAATAGGAGAATTTTAGTCTCATTCTATTAGAAGGAGAGCTCTGCAAAACTCAAGCTGGTTTTAGCTGTAAACACAGGGAAAAAAGTTCAGGGTATGAAAGTCCTACCTCAGGACTTACACAAATTAATATTTATGAGACCTAAGTCTCAGACAGAAGTAGTTTTGGCAGATTTGGCTGTAACACTTCAAAACACTGATGTTATTGAATCACCTCGTACTGTCCCTTGGCTGCAGACAATTACCCACAAAAAACCCCCTTCTGTCTAACATAGTTTAATCTTAGCACACATTTACATTCACTGTCAGTGTAAGTCTATTATTTATGTAGCCAATTACCATAGTAAAACAAGCATGTGCACATGTTCCCCTGATCTGAAGGGGAAAAAAAGGGTAATTCAAGTCACTAAACTCTCACAAAAAGCCACACATACTTCTACCAGAGAACCTTGGGTAATTTCATATCTAATTTTCACACTTCCTTCCCAACTCTGAAATTTCTGTGGAGATTCATGAGGGAGCACAAAATTTTAATCCTAGTTAGACTGTAAGCAAATGTGGTTTTGATAGGTTTACCTCTGTCTCAAGTAGTCAGAAGCTTATTATTTACAATTTGATGCAAGTTTAAAATTAAGGACAATGTAATAGCTAATATAGTTCTTGATGTCACTAGAGGAAAATTCTCAAAGCTGAGGATGACAGCACTTTGAGGCATAGGTGAATAAAGGGTTGGTGAGTACACAGGCATTAAATAATCTACGCTGCCATTCAGTCTGTGGGCCAAGGCACACCTGCTGCTGGGTGCATCCTTTGACTTGAATGATTTTCCAGTCAAAGAGTTTGGATAGACCTGTGTGCTCCCTCAAAAAGGCAGGCTACTTGCAGTGCTAGCGTTACATGTGGCTGCGATCTTGAAGAGTCTCGTGCTGTGTTGAAAGTAGTCAGGAGCACGTTTACAGCTTCAGCAGCCCCTCTGGCAGTAACTGTGCTTCCTGTTAACTCATTTATTCTCACTGCACGGGAACTGAGCACTTGCATTTAGTTCAAATGGACAATTTCTGTGATCTCTCACAGCTGGAATTTAGTCAGTGACACCTTGGTGAGCATAAAGTCTGAACATTGCCACTGATCACCTCATTGCACAGTGTCCTCCAGAGAGGGGGAAGCTGGTGTTTCCATAGGAGAACTCCAGTCCACAGATTTATCTCCTGTCCAGCTCCCAAAGAGTTATCCTGCATGACAAAAGAAGCTCAAAACTTTAATACACCTTGTGGAGAGCCTGATGCCAGACTACTATTTTCTTGAAAGTGCCTGTCAGTAATGCCTTTATTTCTGGGTCCATTTCTCAGTAGGCATTTATTATTACTCAGCAAACGCCGAAAAATGAGCAGCTTTCAGACAAGGAGTTCAGTTTAGAGGGTCGACACTCTTTTTTGTTGTTCCCTCTAGCAGCCCTAATTTTTCATCTGACAGCCAAATTAAAAGCTGTCTGGAGAAGAATCGATTTCTGTTCCAGCACTTGTAAATCAGAAATTGGAGTGGATAACCTATGTGTGGCTATAATCAAGAATTCTTAACTTGTCCATTTAGCTTTTTTAGACTATTTGGAGAGAATAAGTGACACTCATGAAGTTAAAAAATCCAAATGCTCATTTGAAAGTCACAGTGATCATGTACCTCACTGTACTGAACAGCATGAACAAGACTAGTTACAAGATGGACTCTGAGTTATCCTATGGAAAGTATCAGTCTGTTGAACTTCATTTGGTAGTGATATGAAGCAGTTCTGAAGTCTACCGCAAATTACTTAAACAGATAAGAATTTTCTGTGAGGCTGCAAAGACCACAGCAACTTACCACATCCAATGTTTTTGTCAGATCAATGAAAGGAGAAGAGAAAAATACTGCATTTCTAGCAATGACTCCTTACAAATCTTCTTATCCTAGAAAAATGTTCCTTTTTCTAGTGTTATTTCTATTTAGATATTCTATAAGCTCTTATTACCATTAGTGAAATTTAGTTTTGAGCTGCCCTCAATACACACTTATTAACATCTAATAGCACACACTGAAATTATATTCTGTTAGTTATTTGGTACTGACTCTATAAGCTTTTGGCACAAAACACAGCTAAGAGACCTGCTGGTACTCTAATCCGTAAAAATGCTTTAAAATGGAAAACTATAAAAATCCTCTCTTCTCTCTTTTTATTACAGATATGATGGGGCTATTTTACTTGGATGGTATCCTTCTTTCTCCTCTTACCTGAAAGGGGTTGGAGCAGGGAAGGGAGGAGGAAAAAAAAAAAAAAGTTGTTGGACTTTTTCAAATATTTCTTTACTTTCAAAATCTTTGATGCATTTAACAGCAATTAAGTAGCTGTCCTCACAGTTACCTTGAGAGGTCTACCTTAACCCATGCCTAGCTCCTATTTATATAGAAATGATTAGCAGTTGTGGTGGTGTGCCTTAGATCCTGAATTATCCCATGTTAATTTTCCTTGCCTGCTTTCCTTGGGCCATGTAATTCAAGCAATATTTCTTACTCACCTCTATAAAAATTTGAGAGCTTGAATTAGAAGTACTGTGATAATGTAAGCCATAACAGAGAAGCAGGGATCACAAGGAGAACTTTACAGCTGAATGATCTGATTTGTCAGCATTTCTTTAGTACATCCAGGATGTCCTAAAGCACAAGGCATATTAATATTCAGGCACAGCTACATCAAGTGACAGAAAATGCATTAGCAAAAGGAATTTTCATGACCAATTATTGTGTAAATGTTACCTAAATGCGCAGTAAATAATCAATTCCATGGTTAAATTTGTGTTTTATGAGTTAGCTAAGGCAGCTAGGACAGGACTCATACAGACCATACTTAGTCACATCTTTTATAGAAATTATTTTTGCCAATTTCTAACTTACTTGCATGATATTACATAACAATAGTTTATTCTTTTATTTGTTTTCTCTCCATTTTTAATTAGATAAAAGTAGTACAATCTCTAGCATTTCTGACTAAAAAGCCTTTTATCTGATGATCACCCAGATATTAAGAATAGAATAAAATACTTTTCTAGACCTGTGTTATCTACATTTTTCATTTTGCTAAACAGCTGTTCCTCTACAGATCTGCAATGTGCTTCACGACTTAGAAACACCAAGTATTAGGTCTCCATGATTGAACCGTGTCAAGCAGAATTCAAGTTTGACTGAATTGTGCAGCACAACTGGGGAGCTCTGGAGCATTTTTTGTACTCTACACAAAATTATTATTTCTGTGAGTGGCTAAAGGTATAAAGCTTCTCAAATGAGCTCTACTTCTACACCTTCTCCTTCAGTTCTATGTTCATGTTATGTCACTTAACATTTCCTATACATTTACAAGCTTCAACAATCGCTTACCTTCCTGTATTCTTCATTATCCATTTATTGTCTTCAAGTAACACATTTCAGGTACAATTACTAACAAATTCCTTTTCTTTTGGCTACACATCCAGCAGCCAACTGCTATGGCTTTTGTGTCTCACTCCAGATGACAAGTACCCTCTACAGAATGGAAAGCAGTGGGATTTGAGAAAAACCCATTCCCTGCTATGTCCAAATTCAGTAGAAGTGGTTGAAGTTGCAAATACAGCAGAGAAAGTTGTCCCAAGCAAGACTGGGACAGGTAGCTAGGCTCCAAGGAAGGGAAGCAGGGGCATGAGCAAACTGACTTCAGATTGCTGAGCTTAGATTTAAAAAGCTGAGCAAGAACTGGTTACTGCTAATAAACATCTCTGAGACATATATCTCTTATGCAATTGTAAATTTAAATGCAGATTTAGATATTTTCTTCTACTACCTTCTTTCCAGAAAAGTATGATTATGCATGTTGTGGGGCATGGAGTGGCATAAGCAATAATAGGCAGAAAGAAGCCTACCTCTTAGGCCTCTACCTTGCCTGAGGATCCTCATCCTCAACTACACACATTGATGCCGGTACGTTATGTTACTGAACTGACAAAAAAAAGACCCTGGGATACTATATGATGTAACCATAATGTACTCAGATGATGAGCAAGGCAGACTTTCCAAATGAAGATGCTGAATCAGACTTGGAAAAACTGACTTTGCCAGCTCCTGTTCTGAAACAAAGCCTAAAGGTATAAGATTAAAGCTGTGGTTTTGTACATTGGCTTGAGGAAATTGCATCTTATGTCCAGAGCTAACTACGCAGAATTGCTGCAGCTCATCATTTTTAATCTTCCTTTAAATCTTTTAATTGTAGGTACACCAAAGAAATGCTCTGCATTTGGGTTTTTGCAAAATGCAGAACTTACTCTGTAGCATCCTGTGGAAGTCTGCATCACCCGCCATCATTTTCTTCTCTTTTCAAAATGCCTGGTAAATTAACTTTCCTGCCTCCTATTCACAATCTTTAGCACTACTATGGTTATCTTTGCTGATAAAAGAATGGAACCTTGCAGTACATTACAAAGATATGTAAAAAATATTAGTTCTCCTATAGCAAGCATATTTCATTTAGAATTTTTCACACTGGAAATCTGAAGAAATTACATAGCACACTGAAATCCATCCATAACACCCTCTCCTAATGATAGCCTGATCAGAAATGTCACCCCTACAACCACTGTCCTACAAGACTGCAACAGTTGGCAGCTGCTGCTGCATGGAGCCTACATTTCTCACCCTTACAGGACCTTAATGACTTTTTCTTTCATTTCTAGTACTGCAGCTGCTGCTTAATAACATGGGGCTTGGCAAGATGGGGTGATGATTGAGATAGCCCTTTGCAAGTGCATTCAGTAACACAGAACACAGTCTGTGATCTAAAGGAAGGATTTTGCCAGCTCTCATTATTACTCATTATAACATTCTGTGCTGTGCTTTATGTTATTTTATGGGACCCAAAATATTTAAATCCTTTACCCCACAGGGAAGGTTCCCTGCACTAGGCACATAATTTGTTTGGTTTTTTTTTTCTAAAAAGCAAGCATGAGACTTTTGCAATAAAAGGTGACTTCTTAAAAAATAATCTTCTTCATTCATTGAAATTTGCCTTAGAAACATAAACAAAAAAGATGATCCCTCCCTTTCCCACCTCTTGCCGTTTCAGCTTTAGCTGGTCGAAACACAGGATTCTGGACTATACTTCCCAGGTCTAAAAACAGAGGATGGAAAATGAGCTTGTATCGCAAATCATTCTTCAGGGATTAAAAGCTTTCTTCATCTTTACTGAGACGTCAGGTGAGGGGAAACACATTTTTACCATAATTCTAGAAATCTTTACACAACAGACTCCAAGCTCATTGGCTTTTTCCAAGTGCAATATTGATGTCAGTTGTTCTCCCTTTGCTGCTGAGATTTCTTTTGCAAGAAGCTGATTTGCCTGCCCTGTTCTTCCATATCTCATCTCCCTTTTCAAACACAGGCTTCCCTACTACAGTGACTCCAAGAACCATGAAATACAGTCCATCCACTTGAGAGGTGGAATCTTCCACCTTTCAAGCTTGCCCTTTTCCTCTCTCAGTTCCAGGGTCTATATAGCCCTTTACAGCCACAGGAAGTGCTTATAGCAGAGACTGTTTAAACAGGTCTTTTTTCTTATGCTCCTTTTTTGAAACAAAGTCTAACTGATTTTCCATTTTGAAAAACATTTTAACAGCTTCAAAACTGTTGTAAAATCTCCAATACAGTTTTCTGGTGAAAGAGTCTCTAGTCACAGCGTTTCAAAACCTAACTTACAAAATACCGTATCATAAACAGTAATTGAACTCTAGTGCCCTGATATATAGCAACACCTTTACTAAAGATCCTTGAAGCACTCGTTTTCCCTCACGCTGCTGATTCTTCTCAAAGTTAGCAATGGAGAATATGACAGCAGTCCCTCATCAGATTCAACAGAAAGAGTTCTCAATTCATATCAAGGACTAGATTTGAATTTTCCTGTCAGTCACTTGCTGAAGAGCTCATGTTTATATAGATTATGTCTTTCAATATTTGTTCACCCCTGCAGTTCACCTTTTGGGAATTACTTGCTTACAAGGTAACATCAGTGGAAATCCAGATCACAGTAACATGAACAATTCAAAGCTTCAAAAGAGGAAGGGAATCTAACAGATGCATGTCTTGGCGAGATTCATCAACATTTTGCAGTAGAATTGAAGCATGAAATGAATCCACCCTAACATGTTTGTCAAAAGACTTCAGTCAATTTTACCACTTAATCTGTATCAGAACACACATACAGCTTTCCCTGCCACAGCACTATTCTTAAATAGATGTCAAGGCTCAGGTCCTCAGCAGATGTTACCTATTTCTGTCTCATGGGATCCGATTCTATGAATATCCAGGCACCACAGACCTTCAAGGAAGATCAGGGCACTTCCAAGATGCCATCTAAGTGCAGAGGAACAGATCAGGTACCACTAGTGCCCCATAGTTCAGGATACCTTGAACCCCCTTCAGGCCACATCTGTGAAAGTCCTGATGAGACTCGGGAGCAAGGTGTGCTCTGTATGTTTTACTGGGATATTCAGAGCAGGCTGGAGTCTCCTCAAAGAGAAAGGTAGCAAAGAATGTATACAGCCTGGTACTTAAGACTCTAGCTGGAATATGACAATGTACACTCATTTTCCTATTTCATATAGATTTAGATTCTCACTGCAGAGAACACATTTACCGAATTAAAAAATAAAGTAAATGCATTTTGACCTGAAAACTGGCTGAACTGGCACTATTATATTCAGAGATATGGAAACAGGAAAGTTATGGGAATACCCAGAGGAAAGTGATCCGTCTTTCACCATTTGCATGCCCTTATGACTCCCTTTAATACTATGTTCTTATGTAACAATAAACAATATCCTTTTATATAAAAACACAGTTGTAAAATCTTGCTCCTCTCTCTTCCCATCCTGCCTCAATTTTTGCACTGCTTAATACTGAGTGCCTGATGTCCAAAAGACCTGACATTTATATCACTTTTTTGTGTATGTGTTTGGCCCTGCATGGTCCTTTAAGTAGGAAAATAGTGCATCCTCATCAAACCTTACAGAGCAATTCTTTAGACTGCCTACAAAATATGCTCCAGTTCACTCAAGATGAAGGATGAGCTATCAACAGTGTTCCTATGGGATGTGGTCCTTATTTAATACTGCAGTAGTACATCTCTATGGATTTCAGTGCTGTACTTTCCTGTACTACAGCAGAGTTGACTCTCTTTTAGCAGAGTTATCCGACTAAAGCAATCACAGACCATATATTTGGATGTATCCAAGTATTTGCGAAATCCTGTTGACACAGTTCTACACACATGAAATTGATCTGTGGACTCACATTGTCATTTTATATAAAGCCATTTATACAGAGAGAACATAATAGAAACAAATGCAGAATGTTTTTACATTAACATAACCTTGGAACTACTTCTACATCCCTACAAAACTTGAATTCAAAACGTAAAAGATTAAAGGTTTTTCACCATATAAATGATCTTCCTTCCCTCCAAGAAATGAGGGCAGTTTTTTAGTTGGGCTGTTTGAAACAGCTTGTTTATAAAGCCTTTTCCAGATTTCCTAGAAACTTGATCATGCAGTTGGTCAGATCTCCTCTAGATAAAAAGTCTAACTTTTCTAAGGATGAGTGAAGACAAACAATTCTGGTGCAGTAACTCCCCCAGATAACTGTAGTTTTAAGGCAGTTGAAAAAAAAGCATTTACTACAGCAACCACCTCTACACTTCTTGGTTCTTTGCCAGCAACAGGTCAACATAGCTACACCATATACCAGAAAATCAGTTTCTTTCTGCTCTTTCTCTTCCATTTAACAAAACAAAATTTAAACAAATAAACAGACAACCCTCTGCCCCCCCAAAACAGAGGCCGTTTTCTGCTCATTTTGATACTGTGAGGTCCACTTCCTGTGATGGTGTAATAACAAGTGAAGATGCAAATTTAGCTGTTTGTGTATTTAGTTTTGTTTCAATACAAACATTTGTAAATATTTCTTTCCCACTGACTTCATGCTGTTTCAAAAAAGATGCAGTTCTAAAGTCATCTTCCTAATCTGACAGAAGGTTTAGGGTCACCCCAAAATATGGACATGTGATGATTTTAACACCCATCTTTACTTCAGACTGTTTGCCATGACTGTTGTCTTTTTTAACAGCTTCACTGAAGAATGTAATTGTGGAAGGAATGCTCACAATAGACCAGAATTCTTATTCTGAACTGTAACTGATGCCCACAGCATGCCATGAAGAAGAGAACTGCAAGATAGGAAGAAATAAAAGTCAAAATCTAATATAAATGCTAATGTACTTATGTACTAAGAATCTAGCAAAATCTGAAATAAAAGATGTGCCTTCATTCTAGACCAGAAGTCTGAATAGCTGCTTATTGCTTCTACACATGAAATGGCCTTAAGAAAATTAAAAAAAAAAGGATTTTACTCCCTGTGTTCCATTTCTCTTCATTTGTATAATTAACTTAGATATTAGACTAGGGTGATGCATGCAGAACTTTAAAAACCTAATATTTGCTGAAATATTAGCTGTGTGTAATTTAACTGTCAATAAAACACAATCAGGACCTGCTATGTGCATACTTTTGGCAGCTTAGCCACCTAAGAGCTAAAAAAAAAAAGAAAAAGAAGCTGGTAAGTACATGAGAGGGAATGGAAGCAATTATGAATTTTGTTCAAGGTAGGAATTTCTAAATCAGCTCCATTTTCAAAAATAGGCATTTAAATATGCAATATCCAACCTGGAAGGCAAAAAGTTCTCGAAAAGGAGCACAGGTAGACAACTGTTTAGGAACAGTCAGGAAATCTATTTTAGCTAAAATAAAGCAAACATTTTAGTCTGCTTTCTCCATTAAACTCCAACAGACCACCATTTTCTCTCTTTTTTTATTTCTATTTAAATTATCTTTATTTTAATTTCCTTCAGTTCGAATAAAAGATTGCCAAAGAAAATTTATGATTTTCTGTAGGTTTTATAGACTGTAAAAAATTTCTAAAGTATTGTCCTGAGGAGGAATATTTTCAAAACTAAGCGGTAGATAATCCTTTCCAGGTTCATATTTTGCTAATCCTTTATAAAACCAAATAAAATTAGTGATGGTAAGAAGAAAGGAGGAGAGAAATTTTGTTTTCTTTTAATACATCATATATAAAATCATGTAATACACAAATGTGTACAGTGAGAACTCCTTTGATGCAGCTGGATCTATAAAGTTCAAGAGCACTGCATTCTTCTCTTTCAGGACAGAGTGGGCTGGCAGCTGCAGTAACCACTAGCCTGGAGAATTTCTTGTGTGCTAAATCTAAACAAAACTGAAAAATCCACCACAAATAAAAAAAAAAGAGGAAAAATCACAGATACTGTACTGCATAGGCCTACAAAATACTCACTAGGGAGTACTAGCCTTATTATGCAAGTACTTTCCAAGGTATGTACACCGCTCTTGGGTTCAGCATTTATTTTAAAAGCAGAAAAATGTACCGTAAATTGTGGTAGATCTACAATTTGCCAACAGAGGAGCCCAAATACTGACTTTTCCTACTTGGATGCACCTGAAAGAAAGAACCAACAGTAGCCACCACCTTAGTGTGTGTGCATTTAAGGTAATCATTATGCAGCTGCTTGAACTTCCTGACTACAGAGGAAAACCAAATTGGGCTGCTGGCAGAAATTCCTGTGTCAGGTGCAGGTTCTCTGCATCCAGAGCCAGGGTTCAGCTTTTTATTGGCTTGACTCTTATACCTAGCACTGTTATGAATACTTCTTTTTAACTAATATAGCAGCTCCTGGTGCTCTGCCCTCTCACAGAAACATACCTTCTTCCCTCTTATAGTGATATAAATCTTGGGGCCCCAAATCCTAGTGGATGCACAGACTCGTATCCTTCCCTCATTACTGTGGGAGTGCTGTAGTAATTCATCTAAAGGGAGAAATTAATGCATTGCTCATAGTGACAACAGAAATTACTCTGGCAGTCCAGGGAAAATTGGAATATAATGCACACATGGCAAAGGCAGAGAGTGGATGGCACATCCTCAGCTTGAAATTACAGAATTATTTTCAGCTATTTTCCTGAGAAAGTATACACTATGCACAGACCACATGACACAGAAAGGAGTAATGTATGCAGTGAGGGTTACATGGAAACAGCTGAGAGATGAGATATAGGTCTGTAAGATTCCTACTTGTAGTCCACTTTGTTCTTTAATACATATTTTGAAAATTCAGTCTGACTGTTTACCAGGGATTCAGACTGCACAGAGATATTAAAACAATGTCCTGGTAGTACAAATACTTCATAATTACAAAAAAATCCCACCAAACTACTAAACCTTTCTAGTCATGACTCATTCATCAGCTTTGCCAGAGCACTTGTTTGCATTTCTAATGTCACCAGTGATGATGACTATTAAATAAACTTCAAAACAGGGTTTATTTAATCTGATATGACTTGATTGAAAACATGGCTGTTTAAAGTTTTTTCCCTCTTCCTCTATCAGGTGGAATAGAACAAGGTACTGATAAGCAGGGCAATCAGAAGTGTTGTAACATTACAACTAGCATATTTATGATCTTGCTTTGAACGATGAAGCATTCAATTATAATGGTGGGCTATAAGGACAGAGTTGATGCTCCAGTTGTCAAAATGCTCTAGAGAAGGTGCTTGTTAAAGAAGTAGCTTGCAGACAAGTGCCTTACTCCCTCTGCACTACAATAAATGCAGCCTTAGAAGTGATATAAACCTTAGATAAGTGATCAGCTGCAGTCTCTAGAAGGGTTGTGTGAGAGTCCAACAGCTGGGCCAAGAAGAAATAAATCATAATTGTCCCTTCTGGAACTCAGGCTTATCTGTAAGGCAATATTCTAGAAAAATAATAGTCTGGCTAAAGTTGAGGGTTGAAAACAAACAAACCCTCAAAAAATCTTTCATTGTTTTTGCAATTCAAATGTGAAAAGAACATTTTATTGTTCTTCCCATTTATGTTTTTTATGTTGGGTATATTTCTGATCACCACAAATGTCTCATATACAGACGTATTTATGAACACCCATACCTGTATGTCCAGCTTCACAAAGAAACCTCTTCTGGGTAGCAACAAGAATTTTCTTAGATCTCTATAAAAGTTATCCAACTATCCATTATCTCTCTTTTTCTTTTTTTGTTTGCTTTGCTTTTGGTTGGTTGGTTTGGTTTATTTTATCATCTCATTCAGTAAAATAGAATTGTGTGTACTGCTCTTACTCTGAAGAAGCCTTACATAAAGGGATTGGGAAAAGAGTAAACTATTCATTAGCAATCCCAAACATACACAAGTTATTACAAAGGCAGGTAAACCAAGGGTATTAAATAAAAAACTCAAGTTTTTGGGATCATATCCCATGGTCTCTCACTTTGTGTACTGAACTGCAAAGCTGCTCTGATGTTTTTCAGTCATGTAACTCAATCCCATGTATTGCAAGAGCTTTGTCTTCAATTTTACTATCAGCAAGCAGAATCACAGTTTGTGCACAAACACTTCTTCCTCTCAACCTCCCTACTTCTTTTTTCCTCCATTTCAAAAGTTCGAGTTCTTCCCAGGGCTACATTAGAAAGAGAGATACCTACCTAAAATTGGTACCTGCTATTTATCCACAGAACAGTTTGAAGTCTTTTTTGGACTATAAACTGCTTCTACCTCTTTAGAAATGCTAATGTCCCATGGCTGGATGAGCCATGGTTATCTGCTGTCCTCAAACAGATTTCTCAGTAAGTTCTAAATAAATGATTAGCCCACAGAGAGATAAAGTGTTCTTTCCTGCATCACACAGCAGTGTTCAAATTTCAGGTTGAAGACTTTCCACACAATTAATCATTTATTTCATGGGAGCATGCACACTGAATCATATTTTATACAAGTTTATGAACTGGATCAATGCACACAGCTTACTTACTACGGGATCTTGAGTGACCTTTTGAATTCAGTCACAGAGGGGCAGACTGGTCTTTGAAGGAAAAGTCACAAGTGACTTTTTGGAATAATGGTTAAGCATTAAATCCCACAATAAAGGTATATCTTAACCTTTTCACTTCCCTGCCCATTGAAAAAAATCAGAAAATAGCTGAGCAAGGTAAGGCTTATCCATATTTCTAAGCAAGAGGGAAAGTGAAATTAGCAGGAAATATTGGGATTTAATTGGGAGTATAGTAGAAACTTGGTAGTCATAATTCTCCTTATCACACTAACTCTAGTTATGCTCCTAGACTTTTATCTGTTCATTGAGAAAGCAGTAAATTATGAAATAGGCTTGGTTCTTAATAAATATTCATAACCTCAGGGCATTGAAGAGTACAGGCAGAATCCTGTGCTGATCATTCCTTCAGGTCCCAGGATATGAGTACTTCAGAATACAGAATGAACAGGGAGAGTTTGTTTTAATTCCTCTGCAGTACTAAATTTTGCTTTTGAAACAATATAAAGAGTTACAAGTACCAAAAATTGCTGCTGCTTTTATGTCAAAAAGTGTAGAATCTGATTTAAGCAGCAGAATTTACTGGGTATGGCCCTGTCTGGCAGTGCTAATAAGGCAGCTGCTTGCCCTCTTCTGAAAAAATGTCATGATAGGTCTGTGGCAACTATGCAATATTTCAAACATCATCAATAATTTTTCATGTTCACCTACTGGATTTTTTTCATATGCTGCCATTATCTGACCTGATCAGAAGCAAGTAGAATGAAAGGAATCTGCTTTTTAATTTTCTCATACTCTTATCTCTCACAGGGTTCAATGTTCACATTCTAATTACAAAATAATGAGAGGCCAATAATTTATTCCATCTTGGTGAACATTCAAAGATTTCAGTTTCTGATTTTAGCTGTTTTCTACCATAGAAGTCTTTCCCACCATCTGAAAAGACATACTGGCTTCTGGTTTAAATGAACTGAAAAAATACTATTAAAGAGGAGAAGTAATGAATAAGATTATACTGAGATATGCTTTTAAGGCAAGTTAGAGAAAGAACGAGAGTTTCAACATGTTCCTACAAATACTTTGGCCCACGTAAGTAATAAATATATTCTAAAGTAAATTGCTTAATGCTCACCTTCCTCACAGCATTTTTGTGCCAAACTACATCAGGATTCACCTTTTAAGGATCTTTCATAAACTGAGGCATATTGGGTTGAGCTAATCCTTGCATATGTGCCCTATTTCCTATTCTAGCGAGGAAAAAAACCAAAATCTGTCACATCATACCAATATTGGATCACTTCCTGTTAATCTTGTCCTTGTAAAAGGATCCATTCCATCAAATTGTGCAAATAAAGAATATAAAAGAAAAAGGTTATTTAGTGTTCCACTACATTGCATCAGTTTAGCCTTTGTATCTCTCTTATCTCAAAGAGATTTTAAGTACTGGTTAGGAAGTCAATTGGAAATCTAACATCCTTCACAGCTGTATGTTTATTGCATCTCCAAACCTAGTCCTGTGAACAATTTTGTTCTCCCAAACATTTGAAAAATAAAATATCTATTTTTTGTTCCTAATGGGACCAGGTAGTAAAAGTGAATAGGAAACAAAGTCATTAAGGAAAAAAAAAGGCAATAGTTTTGGCAAGTATATCAGATGAATAATTAAGTGCACTCTTTGTTCAACAGTGCAAAGAGAAGTTAATTCCTGAAAGTTTTTGCTAGGAGGCATTGTGTGGTATCTCCAAACTATGTGGGATAAGGATGGGGGCTGGGGAATGGAAGTGATCCAAAGAGAGTTAGGGATTAGATTCCTGAGAGATTGTAAGAGTCATCTAGGGTTAACAAAATGAACAAAGTGAAGGAAAACATTGCCTGTAATGAAGTCTATTGATTATGAAACTGCCTCCAAAGGGAGCAGTGTTTGCCTTTGAAGAGCACAACCAATGAAAGCACTAAAGACAGCTTGTAAAAGGACACAGCTGAACTAACAGAGAATGGTACTTGACCTGGGGAGAGTTTTAGCTTTTTAAATTTTTTATGCATAGTATGGTATTTGTGTATGAGTGCAAAATGTAATCAATGTTATTACCTGTCCCTATACAAGTGTCAGTGACGCTCTCTGCAGGTGCCAGCTGGTCCTGTGCTCTGCAGGAGCAAGCGACCCATCCTGTCAGCTAAATGTCTGCAGTAACTAGAGACAAATCCAGTGTTCCACTTCTGGTTTAGTGCATTGAAATGAGGACTACTGTACAAACCTGTATTTCACTTTGAGAGTCGTAAGTCACTGAACTCCAGCTGCCCTATAACCAAAATTGTCATATCATAAGTTTCTTCACCCAGTCATACAAATTACATCACCTATAGAAAAAGATCAAATCCCCACTGACTAGGGGAAATGCGTTTTAACTTCCATCTAAACCAAACCAGTTTTCACTCCAACATACTCATAGAAGTTTAGTCTGCAGAATTATCTATTTAGTTCCTGACAAAGAAACATACTAAGTTTTTGGCCTCATTTGGAAGTTACAAAAATTAATTGTAAAAGACAACTATGTGGGTTTCTATTGTAAATAACTAAAACACATCCACAGGAAGTCAAAGCATGCATCATGCTGTTTGAAAATGTAATAGCTTCCTAGAGATAAAGGATAATAATTCTGTTCCCTCCCTGCATCTACCCTCTCCCCAACAAGAATCTTTAAGTCTCCCCACTCCTTGACCCTTATTTTCCCAAAACATTGGTTTGGAGATTTCCTCAGCAAAGACTTAGAATTTTTGCAGCCCTATGAACTACTACACCAGAAAAAGCATATTATACGCAGACGCAAATTAGATGGATGAAAGCAATACCTAGTTTAAAATTGTTTTAATAAAACAGTCAATGATGTTGAAGAACACATTTTGTCTCAGTCATAAGTGATCACAGCAAGGAAAACAAACAAACACAAAAAACCCAAATAAAAACTAAACAAATCAGATGTGTGTAGTTCCAAGTCAAGTCTCAGAGAACTTCCCAAAATGGCAGTGCATACTAAAACCTACAGGCCAAATTCTTTCTTAATATTCCAGTGGTGACTTCAATTTAAAAAAAAAAAAAAACTGAACAGGTTCAATAAATAAATCTTGATCAATCCTATTTAATTGTGTATTTTGTTTGCTATTTTCAGTGTCATAAACTGCAGCTATCTTTCTACTTAAGGTTTTGATCACGCTCTCCTTTTCACCCTCACTCTCATATATCTTACCTTACTACTTTGTACTTCAAGTTTAAAAATTAGCGGTCTGCCAAAACAGTGTGTGGAGAAAACATCTGGTTCTGGAATCAGATTTAGGTCCTCCACTCCTCAGACATGCAAATTGTGATGATTTGCAACTACAGCCTCTAAAGTCTTATCTAATTAAAACATTTGGTAAGAAGACACAATATTTTTTGTAGACTTCTAGAACACAATTTAAATAAATGTTCCAGGCCTCATTTCCAAAGCATTATAGGTGACCATGTGGATGTGCCATGATTGTTGCAAAAGCCGTCAAAGCTGAGAGAATTTGTATGATTTTTTACAGATATTTGAGAAAAGTCAGTCAGTGAAACTAATATGAAACCCTATGCTTGTAAGTATAATGACCTAGAGTAATTATTCCAATAGAGACAGAAAAAGGTGGTGGTATAAAATGATTAGGAATCTGTAATCTTCCAAAAGAAAAAATAAAATGAGTGCCACTCAGAATATCTATGTTGCTAGACAATTAACCCTCAAAGGGGATCTGTCCTACCCTTAATAAAAATTCGCTTAATATCTCCAGAGAACTAAATTAATGCCAAAATGGAGCTACATGTAACTGAACTTGTTGCCTTCCAGTCACTCAGTAACTCTCTACAAATATTGCACAGCACTTAGTGGCATTAATTGCACAACCATGAAGCACACAATTCTCTTATTGCTATAATCATATCAGACCAGCAGTAAATTTCTGTGTTGGAAGTGCAGATCCAATGATATTAGAGTGCATATTGATTCTGGCTGTTTGCTGGAGATAGAAGTCAAAGCCTTGGAGAGAGCTGGAGCAAAAGAAGACCATACAAAGTAATATTTAAACTAAAGAGATTTTCATATCTTAGTTAATTGTTGCTAGTATTTACACAGTATTAATTATTACTAAATGCAGCTATTTTATATACTATCTGAATAGAACTTTATTGCTAGCTTTGTTAGCTAACTTTTAGTTAATCTATACCTGAAGGGAGAGAAAGACTTTCACCAAACACTGTTTTCCCAACAACCACAAACCTCCATGCTTTAGTTTTCAGTTACATGACCTGAACATTTTCTTATGAACTAGAGGAAGGAGAAAGAATTCTGTTTTACCTTCTCTCAAGTACCATCTCTTACTAAAAGAGATATCAGTTTCTCATTTGTGTCTGACACTAAAAAACAGGGCAGAAGGACAGAGCTAATTTTCTGGTATTTAGTATTCTTTTTTATCCAAATAGATACAGGTGGTCACCGTTGGATTCAAGCATTTCCATGCTTAAGTTGAATGTGAATACACACTCTCTTTTTCAAATATATTTGAGTAGAATTAAAGATGGTCAATACTCAAAACACTGCACCACACTGGATTACCAGGAACATCCCATCCCATGCAACAATTAACAACTACAAATAGAGTTTTCTCCTGTTGAAAAAAAACAAAAAAAGTCTGTCTTTTAAGAAGAGATCAGGCCATGAATGCACAGATGTAGGGTCTCAATCTAGAATCATATTACCAGAATGAAAACAAGAAAGTTTTTTTGAGCTAGAAGGTAAGCCTCACTTTCCAGTGCTCCTGAGTAAGAAACTGCCCAAACATGGCAATTAAGCCTTAATAGGGCCTGCCTAAACTCCCTCCCTTATTCTGTGCTCCTTGCAGTCCATGACTATTCAAGAAAAGCATGATATCACTGGGGAAGCAGCAGATGTTTCTCTCTGTGCTTCTATATAGGCAGACATTCATGGAGAAAGATGTTCCACATTGAAAAAGAAGGATAGAGGGATGGTGAAATTCAGCTTCAGCAGTACCCAGCTCAAGATAACACTTTCAAACCCTGTCGTTCTTAGATTTTCAACAGTATTATTCCTTTAAAAAGAAGATAAAAACAAACAAAACCTAGATTGAAAATAAACCTCAAAAAAAAAAAAGTGGTATTTTTCTCCATTTTGTTTGTTCAACGTCATAAGCACGACAACTACTAGTTAAGTCAGACTTGGTAACTAGATGTATTGTGTATGAATATATACCCAACCCAACATTAAAAGCAAACTCTGCAGCAGCTACAGTATTTTAAGCAGTTACCAGCAGATCTTTTTTCAAATGTATCTTCTAAGTCTTCCAGTAATTACTACTTGTATGCAACATAACATTTTTCTGTCTCATTAAGAACGCAAAAGTATAATTAGATCTGTTGCAACCCCCCCAAACTGTTTAGCATAACTTGTTATAAAAGATATAAAAATAAAAACAAAACCTTTTTCTCCAATACAGGATTAAGAAGACACACTGGGAACACACTTGAAAACAAGACTAGATCTCATAGATACATCTAAGCCAACAATATGTGGCTTAGATGTATCAATTATCTGTGTCAGTAAGATCATATGTACTCACAAGATAAATTTGGTATTTGTTTAGAAATCACAGACTTCATAGAATATGTGTTATGTGTGTGGTAACATTTAATATAAATGAAACTACTAAGTCAAAGTGAACAGCTGCTGTGCAATCCCTTGGACCGGCTAAAACATGAGTAGCTCTTTAGTATCCATCCAGTAAAAAGTGCTTCACTTAAGTCCCAGTAAACTGCATATCAGCTGAGGTATCTGAAACCACTATGAGGTATCCAGCTTTTCTCTTTCTAGCTGTCACTTTTTTCATGGCAATTCATTCCTTTCCTAAAATTTACCACTAAAGCAGAAAGAGGCACTGGAAGAAAATTCAGAAGCAACAGCAACCATTGTGAAATAAGGTGTCACAGCACACCGAATTCCTAGCACTGATGCTGGGGTAGGAAGTAGATTAAGCAAGCTAGGCAGCTATGAATCTGAGCTATAAAACAAAATTCTAGTTTAAAGCTTTTCAAAAATACCTTTATTTTCAATCTGTAACCTAAAATCCTGTTTGTACACATTTGCTGTATAGATCCTTTTGTTTTACTGCTGAGCCTGTCTAGAGCTAGGGCAGGGGGAGAAGGAAGATGAGAGAAGAATCAGGAGAAAACTGAAGTATTTAACAGCATCCAGGGGCTAAGGAGCCTTTCCTGTCAAGGATCAGCCTGAAAAAGAGTCTGGGTGGGAATTGTACTGCCTGTGACAGCTTCTGGGAAGAAGCTCCCTCAGGCAGGTGTAAGTCAATAAATACTCTGTTGCAAAGGAAAGGTGGTTGAGAGACACACCAACAGTTCTGGGTGAACTGTGTATTATTATTAGCCCCGGCAAAAGGAAGCTGACAAATTCTTTCACTCCCAAACAGGTGGCATGCATCCAGCAGAACACAGAAAAATTTTAACACTGGAAGGAACACCAACATGCATTTTAAAATCTGAAATCCACCTCCAATCTCTTATCTGTAGCCACTGAATGGACATAGCTTGTATTTTCTTCATGGTATTATTCCAGTAACCAACTTTATTGGCAATAGGGGTGACAATCTTTAAAGCAGTGATTAGAAATGACACAAAGTGATTTTTAATAAAGTGCTAAAACTTGGAAAATAGCAGCAGTAAGATCATTCACAATCACTGATCATATTGCTTTTGCCAAAGAAATACTCAAATGACTTCATACCTTAATTAAAATGAGCTAGTGGAAGCAGAGGAATATGCTATCATGCACAGGAAAGGTTCTGGAGCAGCTGGTAGCACAATGCTGTCCCATTCAGTTTTAAACTGCTCAGCCATACCTGGCTGATTCACCCTCTTGTCCCTCAGGTTTCACTGACATTCTGCTCCTGCCTGGCTCGCTTTTTTATCAGTTTTGCTACTTTCAGTTGTTGAGAGATGACAGTTGTTTCAGCTGCCATCCAGATGGTTTTGAGTCCCCTGACTTTTTCCTTCAAATCATCAAAAGCCTGACACAAAAGGTGTCCAAAATCCCTAGAAAGCAGATTCTGGCCTGAATTAAAGTCAGGATTTCCTCACATCAGCAACTATTGCAAGGAATGTCTCTTCTGAACTAAACTCACATGCCACTTTGGCTTTGCCATCTCTTAACACCTGCACAGTAGCCTGTGTATGTAAGACCTTTCAAACATACAGAACATAATATACACCACTCTCTTCCTGGTGAAAAATTTGGGAGGCAAGAGGGAAGAGAAAGAAAAGCACCACTTGAGAGACTGGTAATCTTGATTAACTCAATATGAGCAGATGCTCAGATAGCATGGTACAGACAATAATGATGCAAAGCACAAAGAACAGGGGCACAGATCTTTCTTGAAATGTGAGTTTTAAAAAGGACTAATTTTCTAATGTAAAAACAGCTCAAAAGAAACCAAGTTCTCTGAGAGCCTTATTCCATATCCTTTGTGGAAGTACCTTCACAAGAAAGCTTACTGGCTGTAGATGTGACAGCCTTTAAAACATCTATCGGTTCAAAAGGAGGTAAGTTTTCAAGGTCTGACACTCCTAGAAATGCAACCGTAGTGAAATGACAAAAAATTAAATGTTCCTTTGTCTGATCCAATGAAAACCCAAAGCTTGTATTTCACTTAACTCACAGGTTGTTGGACAATCACAAGTTGTCCAACTGCTTCAGAAAAAAATCTTTAAATCAACCCAGTTGCATTTGGGAATTCTGAGAACTACTCCAGCTCAAAGATGACAGCAGGAGCATCAGCCTCCACAGGGAAGACAAATGTGTCTGCCCTTCTCCACCTAACGCCCTAAAACTCCCTGTATCGTATAAACTCACCATAAAACTTGCTCTCAACTTATCAAGAAGACCAAAAATATCAGCACTCTGACAGCCTCTGGGCATTCATAGAATCATAGAATGGCTTTAAAGACCTTTAAAGATCACCTAATTCCAGCCCACCTCCATCCCTGCCATGAGCAGGGATGCCATTTGCTAGGTCAGGTTGCTCAGGGCCCCGTCCAACCCAGCCTGGAACACTTCCAGGGATGAGGCAGCCGCAATTTCCCTGGGCAACCTGTTCCATTGTCTCACCACCCTCACAGTAAAGAATTTCTTCCTAATATCTCGTTTAAACCTGTCCTCTTTCAGTTTAATACCATTGCCACAATGTGGCCTTCCAATACCTAAAAGAGTTTCATGAAAAGGAGAGGGACAATTTATATGGGCAGATAGTGACAAGACAAGGGGCAACAGTTTTAATTCTGTAGGTCAAGGTGGAGTTGACAGGTCCCTGTGTGCCAGCTAGGAAAAACAGCATAACAGTCATAAATATATGACTTTTTATATAATTATATACAAATATATTTAAAATTTAAACACCAAATATCTTTGTTGAGGGATAAATGCCAAATGGAAAAAGTGGGAACTAACATTTCATAAGGAGCAGGGGGGTTTTTTGGGCTTTTTTTTTTTTTTTTTTTTTTATTTTGAGACCATGTGCAACCTGAAGCAATAATTCCAGCACTACCTTCAATTCTGGTACATGTTACTTGAAAAGCCTCACTATAAGTCCATTCCCAGTTTTCCTGAAAGACTTCTCAGCAATTTAGTAGCATTCTACATGGGTCTCCAGATTTATTTATTAGGATGGACACCAATGCTTTCAACTTTGTGTATTTTATCAATTAAAGAAGAAAATATGCTAAGCTGAAGGCAAACAGAGACATACAGAACAAAAAAATCCTTTTTTTTCCTCATTACAGGACATTGAAAGTGCTCTCTAATATGCTAACTTCTACTCCTCTTTGCAACCCAGTTTTCTTCCAGTGTACTTTTGCTTTAAGTTCAGGTTTCACATTTTCACTTTTAAAGCTTCATAAATCTCTGCCCTACCAAAATCTGTCCTTTTTGCCTCATGGACCTTACTCCACCTCATTAAACCTTTCATCTCCTTTTCTTCACATGCTCTTTTCATGCTGCTATTCCTGTTCTTGAAGATATCCAGTGCACCCACTCGCTAATTCTTCCAGCTGTACCCCTCCTAAAAATTTTTTAAAACAAGCCCAGCAATAAGTTAAACACTGAATTCAGAATGCTTTCTTCAGTGTAACACCCACCTAAGCCCATATTGGTCCCTTACATGGTGCTATGGAACTTTTCTAGGATTTCCGTCTCTATTGGACATGACTTGGGAAAAAAAAAAAAGCCAAACTGGAAAGAGATTATTTTTTTCTGTCTAAAAGTCATTCTGCCTCCTCATTCTTCCTGCACTTTAATTGTAAAGTGTCAGTTATGTACAGATTCAAAACTGCCCACGAAGTAGTCATTAAAAATACATATTAACATCTTCACAAATGCTGTATTAAAGCTCATGCAAATTTGATGAGTAGATGCAGAATTTTCCCTAACTGCACGTGTAGCATTTACAGAACATCTTAACAAAAATGCCTCAGTATTTTTTGTTACATCCCAGCATTTCACATTCTGAATGCAGAGATGGAAGTTAGCACTGTTTATACTTTAGAATAATTATTAAAAAAAAAAAGTAGATACAGAAGGTAAATGAGCATTGCTTTAGAGGCCGATTGGTTGCAAAGCAACTTACTGTGCAAAGCCTCCAGCGCTGCTGCCACAGTCGTGCTCCGGGGCTGGCCAAAGCCTGCTCCTAGAATGACACCCGGTGGCCACCAAAGCGAACAGCACGGTATGATCCCTGCCCTCCATCCTCCCTGCTGCGCTCAGGGGCACGAGCCATCACTGTGACAGCCAGGCATCAGCTGGAAATTCTCCACAGGAATCGGCAAACCGCAGGGAAACCCTGTGTGGCTTTCCAATTGATATGCCTACAAATTTTGAGTAACACATAATGTTTTGGTTAATTATGCACCATTTCGTTTTTCATTTTTGTACGGTGGCATGAGACTAGTGGCTAATGATTTCAGAAATCTCAGAATGAAATTTCTTGTTTCATTCTGGAAAAAGCTGGCAGTGGGTGAGTGGCATTTCCAAAGTTTGACTGTGCATGTTCAGGATTAAACCTAAACCTGTTGTTCCAAGGTAGGTTTAAGAATAGTTAATCTGTTCTTAAAAGTTAGAGGAGTGAAATGCATTTATGTAGTGTTGTTATATGATGAAGAAATCCAAATTAGAGGGAGATATTGTCAGGCTTAAAATAACTTTGAACAAGGTAAAACCGTAACAGTGTTTCAAGAAGTCATCAAGTTTAAAGCAAGGAATCATGCTCTAGAAAAACAATTGGCAACATCAGTAAGAGTTAAGAGCTTCTTGACACATTTCATTCTGATTAAGTACCACATGAGTCAGAGCAGAGCTTTTTTTAAGTAACAGCCCAGTCAAAAATTATTTGATAATATTCAGTTCAGTTTTTATGGTGTTACATTCTTAGGACTTCTGGAAAGTGAAATGAAAACAGACTATTACTAGTCAATTTTTATATATCTTATTTTATTTCTTAGGTCACGGTCAAAATTCCTGGTGATGCCCTACACCGCTCTTTATAGCAGCTATGGGTACCACAGAAGATATTTTCCCTTTTTTCCTTTGGACAAATACCTGGTTTTTCTCTAGTAAGTACAAAGTCAAGTAAATAAAACTTCACAGACACCCTCGCACAACTGAAATTTTTAAGGCAATGTCAACTCTGAGCTGCCTTAGGTGACTCTTGTACCATTTACCCTCACTGGGCATGGGTGTGAGGGAGGTGGTGGGCAAATACCCAGCCTTTACAACCCTGAGCCCTGAAAACTGGTTTACCACTTCCTCATCTCAGCTGTGCCTTAACATCTCTACTTAGAAAGATAAGTGTTAAAACAACAAAGATAATTGTTTATATAAGCATAATGAAATTATTCAGGTACTTTGTCTGAAGCAATAGTTTATTAAGACACTTCAGCATACAACAGCTGAAAGAGATTACCACTGAACACAAAACGGCAGGAATAAAAACTACACCAGTCTGGAAACAATGACAAAAATGTGTCACTTATCAGTAAGTTATACACGTGTTCCCGCTGGCCAACCAAGCATGCAAGAATTTAAAGCTTGTGGCAGATCCAGTGACTGCATGAAATCTAAACAAATAAGAAGCATAGCAATGGGAAGAATGACCTCCTACTGTATTAAGTTTAAAGCCGGATATTGCCAAGAGACATGCAAAACTGTTGGAGTATGCACACAGATAATCCTTGAGATACCATGGAACCAGACCAAAGATAGCATTGGCAAGGCAGATGGAGGGTTAAAATGCAGCCTTATAAACTGCTGCCAGCTGCCAGAACTGAGCTGGGATTCAAAGCTGTGTTCCACAAGCAAGGCTGTGACTGAGCAGCCTTCAGAGAGAGACTAGTCCAAGAATCTCCTTTGATCTTATTCTTTAGTGGATGCTGCCATGTTTTTCAACAGTTGAAAAGTTTTTAATTTTTAAGTTCACTTGCTTTCTGTTCTCTGAAGAATGAAAACTTATTATTAGCTGGGAAGTACAAATAGTAATTGCCAATGTGTACATTTTGTACTCCCTCTTCCACCTGCTCCCTCATGCTAGATTTCTGTGTTAAGCCAAATTTTGGTTTAAATGTACTAGAATCAGGTTTGGGAAAACAAAAAATTTACAGTATCAGTGTAAACCAGCTATAAGGTACTAAAAGGCACAGCACAGTATTTTAGACTGTTGTATTTACACCCAGCATATGTTGTCATCTTTATACAGCTTCACATATACACTTTATTAGGGTCAAAAGGGGTATGATTGTGGACTAACAACTTGATTTGAGGAGGTTGAGCAATCCCATAAAGAATCAAGAACAATCTCAATAACAGTATTTTGCAATGGTGGTTTCTTTCACGTATTACACTAAATCCAGTGTGTAGTAAAATTTGTTCCATGTGACAGAAATTCTACCTGCATGTTATTTCAAGTTCTAGCTTTCCAAATTCCCCACCCTTCTCCTCTCTGAATTTCAAAAGTCATGTCTGTCTTTTAGAGGAGAAAAATCAAACACAGCCTACAACAACCATCCTGCCCTACTCCCTAAATCCTGAGATAGTCTTCCAGGTTCCAGAAGTAAAAGTATAAAAGCAGAGATGCAGAGGCGAGCACCATCCCCAAATCCACCAGAGGCAGACAAGTGCAAAACTCGTATCAGTCACAACTCTGCTGTCTTCCAAGCTAATTCTTAACTCCTAGGTCTCTGGGAAATGAACCATATGAAGTCACTTCATGTCAAACATTCAAGGTAAAATCTTTACTGATGTTTGGTTGCTTGCTCATTAGATTGCCTTTAGTGAAAACTTCTCTTCAGATGATCATTTTTCTCCAATAGTTTAAACAGTTACAACTCTCACATTTTCTAAATTCTCACCATGAATTACCCTGGTGAGATTTTGCAAAGTATCTAAATGAACTCCTGTATAGTTCTGGCAACAGTAAAATTTCTTACTTCTTTCTGAACGCTTCTTTCATTTTTGGCATGACATTTACATTCCCAAACTTGACAGACGCAGCAGTAGTTAGTCTTGGCATTCACTGTTGTGCAACTCCAGTTCAAATGCTCATTTGTGTACTTTTTTTAAAAGAATTCCCTCTGGCTCTTCCCTTTCAGCACAATTTTTCTTTTAATTATTGTTCCATGACAAAATACAAAATATTTTGTTGCAGAGGTGCAAGATCAAGGTATTTTGATACCTTACAGGATAATTCAGAATAACTTGCTGATGATAAAACTGGATGGGAGAAGCTGATACACTTGAAGGCTGTGCTGCCATTCAGCAGG